>NW_019384407.1:1045368-1054937 GCF_000671375.1 Centruroides sculpturatus | reverse complement strand
TGCACCTCTCTAGAGACAAATACTTATTCTTTGTATCCTATCAACTTTTATTGCTAAATTCAAGGGACAGTACAGTTATTATTAAATTCATTAAGTTATATTTAAGATCCACTTAAAGTTATCTAATAAAAAATTTTTTATATATATAAAGAGCAAAGAAAAGCTCATTTTTGTTGCGATTTTAAATCATATTTTTAATTTATTTAATTTAAAATATATGCTCTCCATCTCAAATTAGTAATGTCTTCCCCTGTACATCAGACTTTTCCCGATAGCAACAAAGTAGTGCCGGTCATCTATTTAACTCCATTCTGGTTAAAATTTAAAATATATGCTCTCCACCTCAAATTAGTAATGTCTTCCCCTGTACATCAGACTTTTCTTGATAGCAACAAAGTAGTGCCGGTCATCTATTTAACTCCATTCTGGGTGAAATTTTTGAATTGAAATCATGCGACGTGTATAGTTAATCGGGAGCCTCCTGCCGCAAAAGTTTCCATGTCTGGTCTCGACTTTCATCTATCTAACACCGTTCCGGAGATTAAAAAAGGATAGACAGACAGACAGATAGTGGGAATTTATAGAAGTTTATTTCTAATGTTCGTCTCTCTGCTTGAAGAACATGCAAACGTGACTTCAACCATCGCCCATTATAGTAACGTCCCTTCATTTATTATTTTTTTTCTGACGAAATTAATTATTAAACTGTAAGTACATTAATTTATTTACATGTTTGTTCGTTATACTTTACGTACCAGCTGTTAAAATTTATAAAATACATTACATTATTTTCTACTATTTTTTTTTNAATCGCATTCAAAGTTCCTTTAGAGTATTCCTAATCTCAATTACTTTTATGATTATAATTTATATTTAATTTAATTTATTATAGTAGCTTATGAAAATTATCAGTGATACATATTGATTTATCACATATTAAGTGTGTTAGCTTAAGGTCGATCACGGTGATTGACAGGTGTTGAATTGATCAACAACAATTCTGCATCGGTGTTGATCGATAGAGAACTTCAATTCACCAACCAGTGTTTTGTATAATGGTCTAGTTAAAAGAATATTCATCGTATCAACTCATTAACCGTTGAAAATTAAAAACAATAGATCAATGCTAAGATTTCAGAAAGATTTCACAACTCAGCAGGAAGAGAAGGAGTATAAATATAATTCAAAATTCCCAGAAAGAAAACGGGGAGGCCATTTTATTAACTAAAGTTCTAAAGTTAAAAATTCTTCAATACAAAGGAAGAGAGAGAGAGAGAGAGACTTTAGAACATTGATGGATGCAAATGAAGGAAAAAAAAAGGGCATGAAAATAGCTATTATGTGGATTTTATATCATTACTAAGACATCTTAAGCTTGGCATTTTGTATTGTCAGTGCTTTTCTCCTTCTTCATTTTAAATGATGCACATTTACAGCAATATGCATCAATTCTTTACACTGAGACTTATTTAAAACGTCAAAAAAAATAGTAGTAGAAAGAAAAAAAAAAAAAAAATATATATATATATATATTCTATTTTTGGCTGCTGAATGTTTAAAATGGGTTATTCAAAAGGTTTTAAGAAGCATTTGATGTCATTATGAAAGAATGACAGACAGAATTGACAAATCTGATAAATCGTTTGGAATAAATGACATTATTTTAGAAAATACTTTCTTTGCACTCGTTTTTTTTATCTGTAATTTTAAACAAAATTTATAAATTTCATCTACATCTGTTAAAAAACACTATTTTGAATTTTATTTTTTTATTCGGAATATACATTAAAAAAACACTCTCTCTTTTTTTAAAAAAAATATGTATTATTTTAATCAATAAATACAGCTTTAATTTTAGAATTTTTCCCTCTTAATTTCAGCGAAAATTTACAGTAATATAATAACATCTGTTAAAGAAGTCTAAATCTATGAAGAATTTTGACTAGGAAAAAGGTATTATAACCTGTGATGAAAATAGGGAAATTACATTGATTTGTAACGCGATTTGTGCAAATATTACTTTATCTAGTTTGAATGAATGGTGAATATCTTTACTCACACTCACTAAAATTATTCACGTACAGACTCTATCCCATTATATTGTTATATACAAATTTACAATAATTATGATGATGTTTCACAATGATATAGGAAGCGTTATAAGGGAAAAATCTGTGGGGATTGTGTTTTTTTTTTATTAAAAAATAATAAAAAAAATGAGAAAAAAAAATAAATGGTGTAGAGGTTATATAACTTATGATTTTCGTAAAGTTATACATATCGACCTCACCAAGACTTTATTTTATTTTAAAGTTCTCGTTGGGTTCTTGTCCTTCCAGAAATTAAATTTTTTGATCACCTAATTATATAATTCTTTTTGTTTTATTTTTTTTAAATGGGATACGTTTTTTTTTTAATTATTTTTTTTCGATATTTAAATGTGGTATTTTCTTTTTCAAGCCACAAAAAACACGTAAGTTAAAAAAGTAAGATATAAATGTATTATTTTCCATTTAGGAATGTCCACTATCTTGACACCATTGGAAGCTGTAAAGAAAATTAATAAATTAATTAAATTTCTCATTTATTTACTATAAAATTATATCTTAAATAATAGAATTAAATTAATTTAAGAAGTTAAAAGTCAACTTTTTTTTTTTAAAGCAGTGGAGATTTTAATACGTTAAGCATTGTGTCACCCCCTCCTTACTTGTTTTTTGGGTGGAGGAAATTTACTCGACTGCTTGTAAAATTAAACTTTTGGTGATATTGTATGAAATTTTAAACAATATCTTTTGAAGTTTACAAAATTTCAAAGTTGTGAGTATCAAGTTGTCAGACTAATGGGCCGAGAAACCATTACATCTGATGTTCGTGCAAAATAAGAATGTTATTAAAGTAAATTGTTTTCTTTTATAAATAGAAGAAAGTATAATAAATGTATACTTTCTCAATAACATTTTTCTTTTAAAAAATATTTATATACATACATATATATATATATTTCCCTGACGTTTATTGATGAGTTTTTCAGATCATTTATAAGAATTCGAACGTATTTATAATGCAAAAGAATGTACGTTCCTTGTTGAATAATTTGTGAAACGAAACTTGTAAACCTTTTATAAATTCTAAGGGAGATTCTATACATTTTTTTTCTATATATATATATATATAAATATTTCTTTACTAGATTCAAAAATAGCATGTGCATACGAGAAAATTCGTATCTTCTGTAAGTTGAACTTAGATACAAATTGAACTTTCTTATGCCTACTTTAACCGGTTCTTTATTTAATGTTGTATATTTTCTGCTAAATTTCTGTGCCTAATATAGTTTTATGACTGGACAGAAAAAAGCTTTTCTTTAGTAATACATGGAACGATATATGATGCAATGAAATGTATAAAACATGCTTATTGGCCATACAGGGGAGGGAAGATGGAGAGGGAGAAAAATCTAAACTTACCACAGATATATATATATATACATATACTTAATGATACTTGAAATGTATAGTATATATCAGTAAAACATATTCAAATTTCTGGGTAAAGTAAANATATATATATATATATATTCTATTTTTGGCTGCTGAATGTTTAAAATGGGTTATTCAAAAGGTTTTAAGAAGCATTTGATGTCATTATGAAAGAATGACAGACAGAATTGACAAATCTGATAAATCGTTTGGAATAAATGACATTATTTTAGAAAATACTTTCTTTGCACTCGTTTTTTTTATCTGTAATTTTAAACAAAATTTATAAATTTCATCTACATCTGTTAAAAAACACTATTTTGAATTTTATTTTTTTATTCGGAATATACATTAAAAAAACACTCTCTCTTTTTTTAAAAAAAATATGTATTATTTTAATCAATAAATACAGCTTTAATTTTAGAATTTTTCCCTCTTAATTTCAGCGAAAATTTACATTTAAATTAAATAAATATAAGCCTACAGGATACACGTATAAATAGGCTACTGTATATGTAAAAATAAATAAATAAATAAATAAATTTCTGAATGTATTAATATGGATACAGTCGAACCTCTAATGACAATCAGTCGCCTTTTTTTTTTTAGGATTTCATTAAAACTTGATACAAAAAATAACCTCCGAACCACGGCCACATTTATGTTTCCATCATTGGCCGTTGTTTACAGGTTTTACGAGTATTAAATTTTATAAATTAAATTTAAGTTAATAAATTAACTTAAATTAAGTTATAATGAAATTATTTATATATTTTGCTTTAAAACATTTTTATTTTTCTATATTTTCTTAGCTAAGAATGAAGCTTAAAATAGCTCAAAGATAAAGTTAGCAAAGACGGATTGTATAGAAAATATATAAAAAAGAAGACATAAATTTTAAAAGAGAGTGTATTTAAAGAAATGATAACAACAATTAATATCCAAAAATTCCAAAATTTGATAAAAATTTTCGAAGAAATAACGCATTTTTCCTTAACTAAAGAAGCAAAAAGGAAGACGAAGAAGAAGAAGAAGATAAAGAAGATGAAAGACAAGCGAGTATTGTAATTCTTTAAAGAATAAAGTCTTTTTAAAAATTCTCATAAGATTTTACTTCTTTAACAACAAATCAGATATTAAAGTTACGAGTTTACTAAAAATAGAAAAGTAATACCAACCCGTTCTGGCATGTTCAGAAACACGCAATCCTGAACTCGGTTGTCCTCCTCCAATAATTTTTTCTTCGCTTCTCTTACTAATAATACTTGTTAATACAGCTGAACACTTCAATCTAATTATATCTCGTTGGAAATGATGCGGTTGGACGATGAAACGTAAGCCAACATTATCAGCTCTTTGGCCATCTGGATACACATGATCGGGATAAACAAACACATTCTCTTCTCTGGCCTGTTTTTAAAAATACAATACAAAAAAAAAAACACAATTCTTAATGTAATTAAATCTCTCCACTTTAAGTTTTTTTTTCCTTACTATTTTCTTTAATTATAATTAAATTTTAATTATTATTATAAAGAGCAAAATTGATCATTAAAAGATGCTAATTATGAGCCACTACAATCAACTTAACTTATGTTGTATTATTTGTTGCAATCCAATTATAATTAATTGCACACGAATCGATTAAATTCCCGGCAAAATATTTAGAAGATTTCTGAACATTTCAAAGGTTTAATATTGTCGTAGGATATTATACTCGAGGGGGGAAATGTTATTATTATTATTTTTTTTTTCTCTAAATCTGTACAAGAGTAAGATGGAAATATATACCCCTCGCAGCAATTTTTTTTTAATGGAGAGTAAAGTAGGATGTTACAGATTTATGAGATTTTCACCCCGATATGCCAAGTTTAAAACTCGTCACTGCTGTAATAATAAGATGAGTAGTGAATTTTAACGCATAAATTTCTTTTAATGATCCTGTACGATTTTTGTAACTGTTTGAAGAGCAGAAGGGGGGGGGGAGATTATTCATTCGTACAACACTTCGTATTTTTCCAATAAAAATAAAAATGCAAATTTATGTCTCTTTACTCTCTTCTTCTTCTTCTTCTTTTTCTTTTTTACCCTTTATGCCAATTTTAAAATACCAACTAAACAACTAAGAACAATAAAAATAATTATAAGTAACGGTAACTAAATTAATTTCCGTGATATAAATTATAATCAATCTCTGCTTTGCATATTAATATTTCAATTATCATTGGTATCAAAGGTAATTTATTCGCACTCGAGCTTAGAAATTCAATTATTTTATATCAATTTATANATACGTTTTTTTTTTAATTATTTTTTTTCGATATTTAAATGTGGTATTTTCTTTTTCAAGCCACAAAAAACACGTAAGTTAAAAAAGTAAGATATAAATGTATTATTTTCCATTTAGGAATGTCCACTATCTTGACACCTTTGCTTGTCAGATTTTTGGAAAATTCGATAAGATGACTAAAAAACAAAAAAAAAAAAATGGAAACGAAGAATTGGTAGAAATAAAATTGAACAATAAGATAACACTTTATATTTCTTTTCTTCAAATAAATACTTATCGTGAATATTCTTTATCGTTTCACTATAAATGTAAATTTTTATATATCCAAATATAAATATTTAAAACGATTATTTTTTCAGTTTTATCGTGTTTAAAGTGTTATTACTATATATGCCATAGATAAATGTGTATAAAAATTACAAAGATTTGAGCGCTGTAAACACGTTTTATATCATATATACAGTGAGAGATCTTAAACGAGTGTGGTATTGAGATACTTCTACCCCTTTTTATAAACTTTGTTACTATGTAGAGGGGTTTTTTTTTCTGTTTTTTGGAGAATAGATCAGTAGCTGAGGCCTCTAGAAAAGAGAGGGCCTAGATTTTCTGTCGACACTTCTTCCAATCTTAATGTCTTTTTTTTTTTTTTTAATAGGCTACCGAAATTTTCGACGAAACAAATTATACTTTTCTAACAATCTTTACGTATGCATAATTCGGCAGAGAAGAATGTCTCTCCATCAAAACCATTTCGTCTGTTGACAGTTATAGACAGATATAAGGAACTGGTATGATTGAGAAGTGGTCCTTCAAGCTCCGACGAAAGCTATGGTGATTTGTAACGTAGCACTCTCCAACCTTCAAGTCTTTACCACCTCAAGCAAGGTGTTGCTGTTTGCCAGTCTGTGGATAGTAAAGAACGAAAAGGAAAAAAAAAATACCTGTCAGATTAGACCCGTCCCGAAATAACAACTGTCACAATGCTCACCTTTTATCATCAAGGATACGTCTCACTCTTCTCGATGTATCAATTTTCTCCCATATTTTTCATCTTGATGATGATAATAATTATTGCATTCATCATCATACTCTCCAATCAGATTATTTATTACACTTTTTAAAAAAAAAATTTTTAATTTCCCTATGGGTTCTATATATGAAATCTTTCATTTTCGAATCATAAAAAATTCATATTTATTTTATTTTTTGCATATATTCCTGCAGGCGAATATTGGGACGTTGACAAGAGATTTACAAAAAGAATTCCTGTTCAACCGTCCATTAACGAACTGACTTTCAATAATAACTACAACTGATTTTAAACTTTTTGGAATTTATTTTTGGAATTTTTTAAAACAATTTTCCTTAAAAAAACTATTACTATTATTATTTTTTATATTATTATTACTACTACTTCTTTGCATACATTTAAATAAATATTATTTTACTACGAAAATACAAATCAAAAGACACGACGAAAAAAATAAATAAAAAATTAAAATTAAAATTAAAATTTTTTTTATTTCTAGCAAATTGCAATTTTTATTATAAATTTAAAAATTAATTTCTTACATATTTTTAATATTAAAAAAAAAACACATAGAAATTAAAATTACAATTTAAAAAGTGAAAAATATATTAGAAAAAATGTAGGAATGTGTAGGAAATAAATTTTTTTATTATTAATTTTTACATATATTGATTTAGAAGAGTGTAACAGAAAATAAACTTCTTTACTTCCTTCATTTATAAAGCTTAGGGTACGAAGTGGAGTACGTATCGATTGATGATTTCTAACAGAAAAAAAGTATTAAAAAAAAAGAAAAAAAGCAAGATATATGTTAAGAATAAACTTATTGAACTGATAAAAAAATCTTTTCAATTCTTTTTTTCTTTTTTTTTTATCCTAATCATTGTCCCAAAGAACTTTATAGATGCTTCAAAGTAGATCTCTAGTTATTAGTTGTATTTACTTTAATGAAAAAAAAAAGAAAAATATATCAAAAGTAATGGCATAATAATAGTAGAAAACGTAACTTTTCATATACATTTATACAATATTTATAAGTATTTATACCAATATAAAAAAAACCTTTCTTGCTTCTTTCTTTAAAGTTTAGATTTCGATTTTTCTCATTTTTATGTAAGACTTCAATTTGCAAGTCTTTGGTTTCGAACCGCAAAACCCATTTTGCTTGTCAGATTTTTGGAAAATTCGATATGACTAAAAAACAAAAAAAAAAAAATGGAAACGAAGAATTGGTAGAAATAAAATTGAACAATAAGATAACACTTTATATTTCTTTTCTTCAAATAAATACTTATCGTGAATATTCTTTATCGTTTCACTATAAATGTAAATTTTTATATATCCAAATATAAATATTTAAAACGATTATTTTTCAGTTTTATCGTGTTTAAAGTGTTATTACTATATATGCCATGGATAAATGTGTATAAAAATTACAAAGATTTGAGCGCTGTAAACACGTTTTATATCATATATACAGTGAGAGATCTTAAACGAGTGTGGTATTGAGATACTTCTACCCCTTTTTATAAACTTTGTTACTATGTAGAGGGGTTTTTTTTTCTGTTTTTTGGAGAATAGATCAGTAGCTGAGGCCTCTAGAAAAGAGAGGGCCTAGATTTTCTGTCGACACTTCTTCCAATCTTAATGTCTTTTTTTTTTTTTTTAATAGGCTACCGAAATTTTCGACGAAACAAATTATACTTTTCTAACAATCTTTACGTATGCATAATTCATAAACTGCATAGGGATATTCATTTCGTCAGAAAGCGTACACACTTTTACGTCAGTTTGATGTCATTTCTATACTTTTTTTTTGTAACAGAGAAGCGTAAAATGACGTCAAATTGACGATACACGATTTGTCATAATGTCGTACGTTTGCACAACATTCGCAAATTTTGACATCATTTCTAAACTTTCTATAATAAATCATTTTTTACGTCATTTTACACTTCATAAAGAAGTGTAAAATGACGTAATATCGTACACTATTCTGTAAACGTTTGCACAACATTCATAAATCTGACGTCATTTCTAATCTATTGTGTAAAATGACGTCAAATTGACGTAATACTGTACACCATTTCGTCAAAACATTCGTAAATAATTTTTTAATCATTAAAACATAAAATAAAGCATAAATTACAATGTAATTAATTCATTCATACGAAAGTATTCGAAATAAAAAAAACAAAAAAGGAAAAATTCGATCTTATCAGCAGACTGCTACCGAAAAATCTATAACAAGATTATTCATTTATCATCATTATCCTATTAGTTGATGGATGCTTAAATTATACAAGACAAAATTAAATAATTGATAGGGAATATTACAAAGTTCTAAACCATTTTTTTTCACTACTGTTAATATATTTTAGCACATATACACGTTTCCATCAGCTTAACAATTCGTTAATTATCAATAGAACACAAGGATTTTTTTTTTAAAAATAACCACTGCATTACACTAGATTTATTATCAATAAAACAGTTTTATTCCTGTTCATTTATCATAACATACAAATCACAGAGAAATTAAAGTGGATGCCAGAAAATAAATCATAAATTTCTAGAAAAAAAAATATATATATAAGAAATTAATAAAAAATAAAGGTATTTAAGATCGCTCACTAGTTACACAATCGTGAATTACTCCCATATATTATACAAGATTGTAAACTTCACACTCAAAATAGCACAATAAAATATCACAGGTTATTTATTTATTTTTTTTTAAATTTTTTTCCTCTTTGTTTATATATAT
>NW_019384407.1:998255-1036790 GCF_000671375.1 Centruroides sculpturatus | reverse complement strand
ATATATATATATATATATTCTATTTTTGGCTGCTGAATGTTTAAAATGGGTTATTCAAAAGGTTTTAAGAAGCATTTGATGTCATTATGAAAGAATGACAGACAGAATTGACAAATCTGATAAATCGTTTGGAATAAATGACATTATTTTAGAAAATACTTTCTTTGCACTCGTTTTTTTTATCTGTAATTTTAAACAAAATTTATAAATTTCATCTACATCTGTTAAAAAACACTATTTTGAATTTTATTTTTTTATTCGGAATATACATTAAAAAAACACTCTCTCTTTTTTTAAAAAAAATATGTATTATTTTAATCAATAAATACAGCTTTAATTTTAGAATTTTTCCCTCTTAATTTCAGCGAAAATTTACATTTAAATTAAATAAATATAAGCCTACAGGATACACGTATAAATAGGCTACTGTATATGTAAAAATAAATAAATAAATAAATAAATTTCTGAATGTATTAATATGGATACAGTCGAACCTCTAATGACAATCAGTCGCCTTTTTTTTTTTAGGATTTCATTAAAACTTGATACAAAAAATAACCTCCGAACCACGGCCACATTTATGTTTCCATCATTGGCCGTTGTTTACAGGTTTTACGAGTATTAAATTTTATAAATTAAATTTAAGTTAATAAATTAACTTAAATTAAGTTATAATGAAATTATTTATATATTTTGCTTTAAAACATTTTTATTTTTCTATATTTTCTTAGCTAAGAATGAAGCTTAAAATAGCTCAAAGATAAAGTTAGCAAAGACGGATTGTATAGAAAATATATAAAAAAGAAGACATAAATTTTAAAAGAGAGTGTATTTAAAGAAATGATAACAACAATTAATATCCAAAAATTCCAAAATTTGATAAAAATTTTCGAAGAAATAACGCATTTTTCCTTAACTAAAGAAGCAAAAAGGAAGACGAAGAAGAAGAAGAAGATAAAGAAGATGAAAGACAAGCGAGTATTGTAATTCTTTAAAGAATAAAGTCTTTTTAAAAATTCTCATAAGATTTTACTTCTTTAACAACAAATCAGATATTAAAGTTACGAGTTTACTAAAAATAGAAAAGTAATACCAACCCGTTCTGGCATGTTCAGAAACACGCAATCCTGAACTCGGTTGTCCTCCTCCAATAATTTTTTCTTCGCTTCTCTTACTAATAATACTTGTTAATACAGCTGAACACTTCAATCTAATTATATCTCGTTGGAAATGATGCGGTTGGACGATGAAACGTAAGCCAACATTATCAGCTCTTTGGCCATCTGGATACACATGATCGGGATAAACAAACACATTCTCTTCTCTGGCCTGTTTTTAAAAATACAATACAAAAAAAAAAACACAATTCTTAATGTAATTAAATCTCTCCACTTTAAGTTTTTTTTTCCTTACTATTTTCTTTAATTATAATTAAATTTTAATTATTATTATAAAGAGCAAAATTGATCATTAAAAGATGCTAATTATGAGCCACTACAATCAACTTATGTTGTATTATTTGTTGCATTCCAATTATAATTAATTGCACACGAATCGATTAAATTCCCGGCAAAATATTTAGAAGATTTCTGAACATTTCAAAGGTTTAATATTGTCGTAGGATATTATACTCGAGGGGGGAAATGTTATTATTATTATTTTTTTTTTCTCTAAATCTGTACAAGAGTAATATGGAAATATATACCCCTCGCAGCAATTTTTTTTTAATGGAGAGTAAAGTAGGATGTTACAGATTTATGAGATTTTCACCCCGATATGCCAAGTTTAAAACTCGTCACTGCTGTAATAATAAGATGAGTAGTGAATTTTAACGCATAAATTTCTTTTAATGATCCTGTACGATTTTTGTAACTGTTTGAAGAGCAGAAGGGGGGGGAGATTATTCATTCGTACAACACTTCGTATTTTTCCAATAAAAATAAAAATGCAAATTTATGTCTCTTTACTCTCTTCTTCTTCTTCTTCTTTTTCTTTTTTACCCTTTATGCCAATTTTAAAATACCAACTAAACAACTAAGAACAATAAAAATAATTATAAGTAACGGTAACTAAATTAATTTCCGTGATATAAATTATAATTAATCTCTGCTTTGCATATTAATATTTCAATTATCATTGGTATCAAAGGTAATTTATTCGCACTCGAGCTTAGAAATTCAATTATTTTATATCAATTTATATATATATATTTTTAGAATCGTAACGTCGATTCTTATTCTTAATTGATTTTGCATGTCTTAAAACAAGTCAAACTTCTTGTAACTTTTACAATTTCAAATAGTTTTATTACTATTTTTTATTTAGATTTTATTGTATTGTTCACTGATACCTTTTCTCCACTATCATCCTTAGAATCTGGCAAGCATTCCCAAACCTGGAATTTAGTTTTATATATATATATATAGAAAAAAATTCCTTATCTCTATCTTTCAAAGTCTTCCATTTCCTTCCTTTCAAGAGATTGTGAAATAAAAAAAACTTTTTAACAGTTTATTTTTTTATTGTATCTAAGTGTGTGGCTCTATCATAACAGAAAAAACTACACTAGCTTAATTAATACTCTAGGGATAAAGCAACAGTTAATTCTAACTTCTAAAGATATTATTATTATTATTATTTTAGATATAATTTTTTTTTACCTCTTTATCATTAATAAACCACTTAAGTTGAGTATGGCTAAGTGATTTTGGTGCCGTGCAATTGACAAAAACCAAATCACCAACTTCATATCTTCTCCTTGCTCCACTGATAATAGGACTACTCCTGAATGAAGATAAAGCTGAAAATATTCAACGATAAAAGTTTCCTGTCAATCAAAATCAAAAAATAAAAATAAACGTTTATTCATATTTTTGAAAAAATTTTTTTTTTCATATGATTCTTACCTAAATGAGGTCCTAATGGTTTGCTACTGTTAGTAGCATAATATTCGTCGCTGGTTATTGAACTTATGATGGTGTAATTTGCTATGCAAAGGAATTTTAATAGTCCATCAGGAAAGTAACTTTTATTAGCCACAAATTTTAATCCCAATCTAGATAACTGAAGTTGTGGATGATGATACAATTGTGGGTAGTTGACTACGTATCTTGGAGATGCCTGAAAGTAATTATTACCTGAGAACGAGCGATTAAATTATTATTAATCTACCAATTTTCAGATTACTTCACTTGTTAAATATCGTACCCAGCGGTTAAAATTTTCCTCGTATTTAAGATTTTAAGTGTTTTATTAACGAATGAGTCTCTTATTAAATAGATTTTAAACTGACAATTTCGGTTTTATTTTATTTTATTTTTTTAATTTTAAATTTTACTTTATTACTTCTATGAGAAATGAATGAGGACATATTTCATCAACTGAATTTAAGCTCATTTTTAATTATATATCAGACGATACATCTTTGTATCGCGTGTTGCAGCAGTAACAAATTACTATAGATAAGATATCGGCTCTTTCTAAATATATTTATCATGATACGTACCATTTCTTATCATGATAGTCGAATGTAGTACCATCATTTCTAACTAAATTTTCTATTTTTTGAAGCTTGAAGGGGTGGGGAGGATAAAACTAACGAAAATTCCTTCTTGCAAAATTATTTTTTGCCCATTGATCATATACTCCTTTCCCTTTATCCTTTTCTTATTCGAAAACTATTTACCATAGGAAACATTAATCACCTTTAAGCAAAATAAATGAGATGGAAATGTTACATAATTTATAATTTGTTGTAGGTCTAAAGTTGTCGAAACTACTCATTGAAACCTTCATGAAAAATGGATAGGAATGACCTTCAAGATCTCATATTCTTCAGACCTCCTATACTGTTTTTTTTTTGTTTTTTTACTGTATAAATAATCTATCTATCACGTTAATTCGTATTCAAAAAAAATTGGGAATTTATTATTATTATTTCTTTCTTATTCCTTCCTTCATTCCTTGTATCAGTGAAGAAAACAATAAAGCATTTAACTTTATGTAAGTTGAGTAAATCGCCTGGTGTATATAAACAACCGAGATAAAAATTCTACTCGGATATTTGTCAGATATAAGAAAATCGGAAAGGGTCCATCATAAAAAGACAAGAAAGTGTGTGATATAGGAACCAGAATGAACATTTTCATGACTTGTTGGATTTGAAGATGATAGAGAAACTGTATCTGAAATAACGATTTTTTTTGAATATGATATCTTCCAAAGAATGGTGTATATGATGAAGTTTGATGCATGGATTTAAGTGAAATATTGAAGTGATGCTGTTTGGATAATGTCGTATTTAGAAACTAGACAAATGGTTCTTTATTTCGTAATAAAAATGGGAGATTTTTCTCCTAGAAAATAGAAGAGAAAGGAATATAACTTCCTCCCTTAAAGAAAGAAAATAATTTACGTATTTCACTGAAAACATTTTAATTATTTCTAACGTAGTAAAACCTGTCCAAAACGGAACTTTATAACGAAAAAAAATATTCGAAACGGAGTAAATATATATATATTTTTTTGTGTTAACATAAAAACCTGCCAAGCTGGAAAATCGTACGATTCCTGTTTACACAGGTTTTACCGTAAGAAAATTTCAATATATTTGAATTTGTACGTTGGATTTCTGGTCTTTGATTCAAATTTTTGTTACTTTATACCAAACTAATCATTATACGAGAGACAAAGAGGGTTTTTAAAAAGGTTATTTTAATGTATTTTGGGAGGAAATGTATTTATACTCGAGTGACTTAGAAAAAAAAATCGATCCAATTATAGTAACTGAACTGTCTCCGTATCAAATCTGAAGAGTTATATGGAGTAATTACTGGGATAAAGAGCCTTTCACAGTTTACTATAAATCATCCGAGGTTATATAAATCGATAAGGTAAACACGTAGCACAACGCAATCAGAATGAAAATTTCGAAATAAAAAACAAAAAAAAATAAGAAGAAGAAGAAGAAGAAGACGAAGAAGAAGAAGGAAAAAGAAAAGTTCTTTTTAATAGCAGACTTCAATTTCCAGGCCAAAGCATTTGTCCAAATCAAATGCCAGAAACGTCACCAATTGGAATGCTGTTTGAATTCTGATGACCAAAACACATTGAATGAAAGCGGGCCTCTTAATCAACCTCCTGTTTGCCCGAAATGGTCAGTCCAAAGGTATTGCCTGTATGGATGTTGGTGACATGATTAGCCACTAGTAGGAAGACGTGAAAAGACTAACGAACAGCGACCCTCTATCGTTTCTCTATATTGGTATTCAACAAATTCCAAAGGGATGATAAAGCCTGCATTTTATCACTTGATTGAATACGTCCGGATATTGTATCTCTGCATAATAGACTTTTTGTATTCAAGGCGTAACGAATTTTTAAGACTTAGTTTTGACGTTTGAAAAATGCATTATGGTTAATTTATTCATCTTACTTTATCGTCCAATCCTCTCTAGAATGAAATCTAGGATAATTCGTGATGCTGGATTCTCTACTTACTTTCTTCTTCTTCTTCTTCTTCTATTTTCCAACCCTTTCTTCCCCCCGCCTTTATTGATCTTATAAATTTATCGAGTTACTTTAGAAGAAAGTTTATCGTGTACATCAATTTTCGGAAACGTTTTAAATACTTTCATGAATAAGTCATTATGGCCCATGGTTTAAAATTATAATATNTATAAAATTATATCTTAAATAATAGAATTAAATTAATTTAAGAAGTTAAAAGTCAACTTTTTTTTTTTTTTTTAAAGCAGTGGAGATTTTAATACGTTAAGCATTGTGTCACTCCCTCCTTACTTGTTTTTTGGGTGGAGGAAATTTACTCGACTGCTTGTAAAATTAAACTTTTGGTGATATTGTATGAAATTTTAAACAATATCTTTTGAAGTTTACAAAATTTCAAAGTTGTGAGTATCAAGTTGTCAGACTAATGGGCCGAGAAACCATTACATCTGATGTTCGTGCAAAATAAGAATGTTATTAAAGTAAATTGTTTTCTTTTATAAATAGAAGAAAGTATAATAAATGTATACTTTCTCAATAACATTTTTCTTTTAAAAAATATTTATATACATACATATATATATATTTCCTTGACGTTTATTGATGAGTTTTTCAGATCATTTATAAGAATTCGAACGTATTTATAATGCAAAAGAATGTACGTTCCTTGTTGAATAATTTGTGAAACGAAACTTGTAAACCTTTTATAAATTCTAAGGGAGATTCTATACATTTTTTTCTATATATAAATATTTCTTTACTAGATTCAAAAATAGCATGTGCATACGAGAAAATTCGTATCTTCTGTAAGTTGAACTTAGATACAAATTGAACTTTCTTATGCCTACTTTAACCGGTTCTTTATTTAATGTTGTATATTTTCTGCTAAATTTCTGTGCCTAATATAGTTTTATGACTGGACAGAAAAAAGCTTTTCTTTAGTAATACATGGAACGATATATGATGCAATGAAATGTATAAAACATGCTTATTGGCCATACAGGGGAGGGAGGATGGAGAGGGAGAAAAATCTAAACTTACCACAGATATATATATATAGAGTAATATTATTATTATTATTGCCTTGCTACTGAATAAGAAAAGGAGGAAAGAAAAATTGCAATAAAGTTCAAAATTATGTTCTTTCTTTATTTAACTTACTTCGATAATCGATCTTTCTAACTTCTACAACAGAAATTACATTTTGGGAATCAGGAAGCATTTTCACTATCTCCACTAGTAACATTAGTAAACGCATTTATGCTTAAAGTTTGCTGGAGAAAAAGGCAATTTGCTGCCTTTATATAAAAAATATACAGTCAGAATTTCGTGGCCAGTGTCATTTTATACATTTATTTTAAGAATTTAGTAATCGCATCACGAAATTTCGGTGAAATTAAACAAAGCTCTCGCGAGTTTCACCACAGTAAATACAACTTTTGTCTGAAATATTTCAGTTAAAAATGGTGCATAAAAAAGATATATTTTCCGTAGAAGATTCTGTTCTAAATATCTCTTTACTTTAATTTAAATATTTTAAACTGTTATAAACAAAAAGTTATTGAGGTTATATATCATGTGTAGTTACTAACGAAGATTAATGCAAAATTGATTTATCGATTTTATACTATAAAATATTTTTTTTTTTTTTAAATTAGCTTAAATTTCTACAATTATGATACAAAAATCAGTTGTTCGGATACTCGAATTTGATGTATTGAAATGAGAAGTTTGGAAATGATGAAAGAAAATGAAGCTATTTCCTATATTCAGCATTTTCTTACATCTGTTCTCTGAAGATAAGATAAGAAAAAGTCAGATGAGAGGATGAGATTACCAACAAGAAGTAAAATGCCAAATTCTCCTTTCAGGCCACTCTAAAAAAGTATCAAACCTTTAAAAAAAGAAACCCTCGGGGCATCCCTGGATAAAATTCACTATTTTTTCCCTTTGGATACGAGTGCAATTTTTTAAGGAGTAAAAAAAAATAACATGCCAATATGCTTTCCTCCTAGAAAAAAAAAACTAAAAAATAAAATTCTGTGATGAAAATATAGTATTGCTTTCTTTTTATTTTATTTTTTCTATCTATAGGGAAATATATTTCATATTTGGAGATAGTGTAATATTAAATGTTACTGTTGATACTATATCTTTATACGATACTGAATTTTGTGATACTATATCTACTTTTAATGTTACTAAATTTTGATATTAAATCTATTTTACCATACAAATTGTATCTACGTGTTTACTGATACTAAATTTCCAACGAAATTCCGTATTTTATGGTACTAACTAGCACTACTTTCATCCCATACTTTACGATAGAACAGCTACTTTAATATATTAGTTTTGTCGTTCCATATCTATTTCATGGTAGAAGATTTTCTTCCTTCAATATTTTATAATGTTAACTATAAATTGAAGTGATTATTTATATTTTTTATTTAATATCTTTAAGATGAATCACCTATATACTACAATGTATATCAATTTACATCACAAATTACTATTTATTCGAATTTAAATATTAATTATCCAATTAAATTTAATTAATTATTTATATTCAATCTTGTATATTCAATATTATTGTTTACTTATTGTGATTAATTTTATCGTAAATTTATTATGATAATTTTAATGACTATTTTTAGCAATTCAGGAAGAAATTAATTATTAATTATTTCTTTGTGTATTTATATGCAGTTTGTTTTAATACTACTAATGTTACTGTATAGAAGCTGTAAACAGTAGAAAGAAAAAAAAGGAAATTAATAGAAAAGCAATATTGCAACTTAAACGATTTCAGCAGAAGTTCATTTCAGACAATTAACTTGTACGTGGTCTTATGGCTATTAAGTGAGGACCATCTCCATGGGATAGTCGTGATGTCATGCTCCATTGATCGTCATGAGTCTAGACAAACTGGCACCGGGCCAATTGCTATGGTAACAGGCTTTAGTCTCCCTATCAGATAAACGTGTTGATTGTGTAAGATAGTTTTGCCTCCAACTGACACATGAGCATAACCAATGCTAAACAGCGAATTATAACAAGCGTAACATCCATAAATCATTTAAAAAAATTCGCTGACTAATATATTTAATCTAATATCAAATTAGTTATGATATTATCTTCTCTTTATTTTTCAAATTTTTATATATATACATATATATACTTTTTTAAACGAAAGAAGCGTAGCCATCTGTTTTTCTTCTTTTGCGATAATTATTTTTGAAAAGATGAATATTATTTTTTACTATAAACGAAGAAACATAATTTAAAAAATTCACTCATATTACTCTCCTTAATGAATGATTTTCTGACGAATTTTATTTATTAAATTCCTTTGACTTCAAAGAGAAAAAAAAATCACGTAAGTGAAAACAATAAACGTTAAGGAGGAGCAAGATATTTTGTTATCATCTTTTAATATTGTATTTTCAGATGCGAATGCCAATAACTATTGCGTGAGAACGATAAATAATAACTTTTATATGATTAATGATTTACCTTTTTGATCATTCTTCTTTCACATTATCACTTGAATCTTTTTTTTTCTTTTTTTACTTTCGTATGAAATTTTTATCGCTATGATTAATTTAATCTATTTTCTTCATTAATTTCAACAGAACGATTTTCAAATAATAAGAATTTTAATCCCAGAGATGACGCTCTTCATAAATATTTTATTCATTTTTTTATCATTATTTGATATTTATGCATATTTATTCAATAAATTGTAATTTTGTGTAGTCTCATTTATAAAATTGGTATCATTTTTTAATATTTATAAACCCCTTTTAGCGAATTTATATTGAAAAAAATATTTCTTTTTTTTTAATTTTAATAATATTCTCTTTAAAACTAAAAATATTTCTTTAATAAAATCGAGTAATAATTTAAAATTCGGATTATATAAATTTATATTAAATTAGCAAAATTAAGTTTAAAAAAAAAATAAAATAAAGTATTTTGAAAATTGAATCTGAGATAAAAATTATTTATTTTGTTTTTTTTTTATTTTTCAAACTTAAAATTGAAAATTTTCGAAACGATTTAATTAAATCGATTTTAAAATTTGAAATCGATTTAATTAAATCGTTTAGTTATAAAAATAATCGATTAAATAAAAATCGATTTCGAAAAGTTTTAATCGATTTCATAATCGATTTAATTAAATCGTTTAGTTATAAAAATAATCGATTAATTTTATTTAATCGATTATTAAAATCGATTTCGAAATCGATTTTTTAAAAATAAAACATAAAAAAAGTTTATTTATTTAAAATTTTCCGTTTCGTGTTTATCCACTGTCATTATTATCTCTCTTTTTTTTTCTTGATTATCAAAATTTTATGAAAATGTAAACGATATAATGTTTGTTTAGTAAGGGAAAAAAAGGAATTTTTGGCAAACAAAACTACTTTCTCGCTAGCATATTTATAAATATTCATCTAAAGTAACTTAAAAATATTGCTTTCGTTATAATATTCGCATCAAGTAAAGCAATTTTACAGTAATGTGCCATAATGATGTTAAATTGTAAGGAAACTATAGGAAACACCTTTCGTGCATCTATAAAATTGAAGATAGTATATCCCATTAGCAACTAAGTTGGGTTTAATGGATAAAAATCACACTAATGCTCTAGACATGACAATGTTTCCAAGTTTGCAAAAGATCGAAGCAAGTTTTCGAATAAAAAGATATTTTGAGGCTGGTCAATATCCTTACTCCTTGTTATTCAGTAAGGGCAACTCGAACACATGTTACCATTTCAGAGGGTTAGTGGTATATTTTTAAGAATAACATTCCCTAAGGAAGTTATTAAAAACTATAAAACACGGATGTAGCATTGTTAAAATTGCTTAAATGTTTTTTGACAATTATCTGGAGTGTACTTATCTTACTTTTTTCTTTTTTCATTTTTCTTTTACTATCTTCAGCATTTTTTGTGAAGGATTGTTACATTTATAATACCTGTCATCTAAAATATCGTAATACATTGTCTAACGTAACGTTATTCCAGGTAAAATATACATTATTCTTAAGAAATATTTCTTAATGTTCGCTCACAAAGTGGCAAAATATATCTTAATCCTCTACGTAAAAAAAAAGTGTATAGATACATTCTAACTCCACTCGAAATGCCAAGATATATCTTAAATTTTTTTCTCGACAACTAAATATATCTCCAGTTTCATTCAATAAGTAGAAAATATCTTTATCCAGATGTATTTTAACTTTTATGCAAAAAAAAAAATCCAGGAAAAAAAAAAAATTATATATAACTTTATTTCTACTTTTCGAAAAAGTGTCAAATTTTATCTTCGTCTTAAGCCAAAAATGGAAACATATCATAATTTGATGCATATATTTAAATAAAATATCATAAATTATAAAACAACATGCAAAACATAGATTAAAATTTCAATTTCTTTAATAATTCTCAATACCCTCCTCCCCCTTCTTACAGTTCTCAAAATTGCAACAACTTAAAATATACCTTATTAATCTTAAAATATGAATTTCCATATATTATGTAAATTCTTAATACTCTAAGGTTAAAGAAAGATATTTTTACGTTACTTTTGGGCATTGCACATTTGCTTAATTTATGCAAATCTGAGATATAATTTCTTTAGGCTGTTTGCAGTGGATGGGGTTTCAGAATTAAAGAAAGAAAAAAAAATTCTATTCTTTTTTTTCTTTTTTTTTATTAGTAAATTGAAGGATAGTATTACATGCAACCAGTTTATATACAGTTAACTAGGGGATAAGAAGTAAATCATTATCTAGCGTAAAGAATTAATTATCATTTCTGATCTTTTGAGTGATGTGTGGTTAGTGTAAACATTTCTTTTTTTTTTTACATTCTGCCTTTTCGTAAGAAATATTACGAAGGTCATCCATCATTTATTTTTCTTGCCATCTGTTTCTTTTAGTCTAGAACAGCAGCATAATTAAATTCACTTCTCAAGATACAAACATTTTTTTCCCTTGTTTTTTTTTAACTTTCACAGATCGAAAAACAAACGATGCGAGTTGCAACTTCGATAACATTCTCCCACCCACCCCCATTACATTTTTATAAAAATGCAACATTACCTGTAATATCGATTCTGTAATATTTGAAGAAATGTCTTGTGTGTGTGTTTGTAATGGATACGTTAAAAAAAATACGAAGTAAGTAAAAGTATTCATAAAATGAATACCGGGTTTAAAAAGTACAGAATGCAGTTTTAAGTTTTTGTAGTAGGTTCTTATACACCTTTTTTTTTAATTGTGCCAGAGAAGTGGAAAGTAATGTAATTTATGATTTTTTTAATGCAAGAAAACCCCTTCAAATAACACCGTTTCTGTAACAGAAAAAATCTTTTAAAGAAACAGAATGGTATAATTCAACATTTTTAGACAGTATGGAGTTCAATATCTCTTCGCAACTTCCAACAAAACCTACAAGAAGTGACAAGATAGATCTTCACTTTTCATACCAGAGATTTCAAGGTGCATTAAAAGAAGCCATATCTTCACCTTGATATTCCTAAGACTGAGAAGACTGAAAACATCCTCAGATAAACGTATCTATAATCTTAAAAACAGAAGAAGAAAAAGAAGAAGAAGAAGAAGAAACTGCATTAAATCGGGGGTATAAAAATGCATCCAGAATTCAATATAAAAATTTATTTATATTTTCTTGAATCTGATTAGTAAGCATTAATAAAATGTATCCATAAATCATTCTTTTATACATTTATTCCTCTATTATTTAAGCAATGAAAGATAAAGAAACTTCTACGTAAATCGGCTTAGATTTATGCAACTGAAAATGTTCAGGTAGGATATGTATATAAATATATATATATATATATATACAATTTTTTTCGGTCGTTTTAAATTTTACATACATATATATTCCCCGAACATTTGTCAAATGCACATCAAAACGACATGCATAATTCAGCATATGTAAATGCTTAAGTAAGTATTACATTTTAGGCAGTATGTAGTTCAAATTGTCATGATAATGTTTACTACTAGATATTAATAGAAGGCAAGCATGATATTGATTTCCGTTCACCAAAGCAAACAAATGATAAAAGAATGAAATTCATTAAACCGAAAACAACTAAAAACCAATCAACAGAATGGCGATACTCGTGTCTAATCGATATTTAAATCAAATTGCATGAATTTTTGCTTTAAGAAAATTTTCTTTTTGAAATCTTTCAGACAGCTGAAATCACTTTTTACAACTTATATATTTAAATAAAAAGAATACCAAATATATATATATATATGTACTGTACTTTATATATATTCTTCATGTTTACACGAATAATTCCCAAATTAAATTTATGTAAATTTAACTTAAAGGAAACTTATTCATTACCTTTTAGTCTATTTCCAATGAGGAAACCAACAAATTGGATTTATGCTGATTTGCAGAGGTAAATAATAAATTAGATTTTATGTTCTTTTTATGAAGAGATTAATGATACTTGTATTACTCTATTCTACTCAGGAGTTTAAAGCTTTACTATTTTTTTCTGTGTTTGTAATGTGTTATAAAATAATATTACGTACAGTACAGAAAAATATTAGTTTGTAAGATATTAAAAAATATTATTATTTTTTTTTTTTCCTATCGAATTTTTAATACTTAGTGTTTACCACTTTTATGAAGGAACTATCACGTTGCACTTCCTGTCTATATCGATTTTTCGTGTTGATTTAATAAAGAAAATAACAATGCAGCACTCTCTATTTTTATTTTGCAAAGTAACACAATGTATATTTGTTTTATCTCCCTTCTTTCCTACGAAAAAAAATAATAAGTATTTTGATTTCCTTAGAAAGGTAAATGCAGTGATCTAACGTTACTGAGTAGGAAACAACAAAGGATCAACAATACTTGCGGTATTCATTTAGGTTGATAGTTATACAAAGTTGGTGGATTTATCTAGGTCCTATTTCGTGATTAAATCAATTGAATTTATCTAGGTCGTTCCGTATATAAAACTGATTTAGATCAAATTTAGTAAGCTGCATCAGTGAAGCAAAAATAGAGTTAAAAAAAAAAAAGTAAGTCGTAAGAAATTTTTGTGTGAGTTTCATCAATGAAATCTTCTGATTCTATCTATCATAGAAATCGAATTTGTTTGTGAATTCGATTTCGAAATCGATAAAAAAATTTTATTTAAGTCAATTTCATTAATGAAATTGAGCAAAATTTTCTTTTTCTTGAATTATTTTTTTTTTCAAGAAAATAAAATGAGAAAAATTTAATATTTTTACACAATTTCGTGATAAAAATCGAGCAAAAAAAACTTTTTTTTTCTATCGATTTTTGTTAAGAATTAAATCGAATTGTTATTTTGTAAGAATCTTCAAAATATTTATTTTTTTTTTGGAAAATTCTTTATATTCTTTTTTCTACATCATAGAGCACAATGGCGTAGTCTCTTTCAGGTGTGCAGTAAAGAACAATGCTGGATTTTTAAGACCTTCTAAGACCCGAGGCACAGAAGATTAAAGACCCACTACGTAATTTTATGACATAAACTAGTTGTAATTACAGAATGATTTATAAATTATGTTATACAATTGTTATACCTAACCCATTGCCTAATTGTATAGGCTACCTAATAGATTGTGTATACCTATGCCCAAGTTGTCTACTTGGACAATCAGGCACTGGTTAGAAAACAAAATAAGTATATATTATTAAAATATTTTGCTTTAAAGATTATTTTTAAAGATATTTTTGACAGCAGACATGAAACTTGAAGGAGTTTTTTTTTATCGTATAACAAACTGATGTTTATCAAGTATCATTTTTCTTTAATAAAAACCCAGTATATAAATAAAAAACAATCAATAAAATATCTTTATAGGTGTTTTAAACGGATAAAGAAGAATAACATAAAAATAGATACAGACGTGAAGTAAATTAATAAAACATAAAGCAAAAATGCATCCAATATATATTAATTTTAAAGCATCGAACTATAAAATTTATCCATTTAGTTTTATATGGAAGGGAATATTCTTTTGAGAAAGTTGCATAATACATCTTGATTTGCTTTATTGATAGAAAAGTAGTATCGAAGAAGCGTGTTCTCTTCCACCAACAAACCATCGAATGAATATTTTACAAGATAAACTGACAAAATAAATTTCCGACGTTTCCCCCCGACTGAAAGATTGATTTTGGTTATATTTGACCGCAACAAATTTATATAAACGGAAACAGAAAAAAATATATATATATATTAAAATTTAATGTATTTTTTTCCCTTCTTTCCTCTCCATCTTCCTCCCCTCTACACTAATTGATGAGAAAACAAACATTTGAAAGGTGAATAAAGTAGTCTTTCATGCAAAATTAAATTTACGATCAACGTTAAAAGGAACATAGACAACAAACAACATTTATATTCTTAATACTTAAAATTATAATGAAAACTTAAAGCCATTTATCATATTTAATTTAAATATATTAATCAAATTTAACTTCCGTGTAATAAAACTTAAATAAATAATTCAAAGAGGGGGGAGTAGAGAGAGAGAAAGAGAAAGAGAGAGAGAGAGAGAGAGAAACGATATCGGTTACGAATTCCTGATAATATCATACTTGTCTATCTTATGTTATTAATTACTAAAATTAACAATTCAGATTACAACATTTAGGAACCACTTCTCTCCAACATTTCGTAATAGTAATAAACTCTACCAGCAAACATTATTGTGCATTGGCGAAATTAATATGTTGCTTCGTATAGTAACTCTTGTTGCTTTCCCTCCTTCTTCCTCCTCCCCGCATTCTTATCTTAATAACATTAAACTGGGAAATTGTTATTTGTTAATAATTAAATATCTTTTCGAGTAAGAAAAATTAATATCGTCTTGAGTACAAAAGTAAAATAAATTTAGCAACCAAGACTTTAGCTGATCTTTTACATCTGGCTGAACAAACTAATGAAATTACCTTTTCATTGTTGCTGCCAAATGAAAACTTTAGCAGTCTTCATTTAGTGAAATATAAAAATTTCGAACTGTTCTCTACCCCTTAATTAATATAACGAATGTAATTAAATATATATATATATATATAGCTTATATATATAAAGTTACGTTTTTCCCTATTTTTATAATAATACTCGGATTATATTATTTAATTAAATCTGAATTAATTTCGTGTGAAATTATTCTTTTTTTCCTTTGTCTCCCGTGTGTGAATGAGGGGGGAAGTTAAGTTTTAAAATACAATATATATATAAAGTTAACTGTAGAGATAAATATTAGATATCACGTGGGATATCTTCATTTACGCTTGAAGAATTGCTTTAAAGCTTTAAATAGTATTTTAAAGTTTAGACAAAACTTTTACGTTCGACTGAAATAATGGTGTTGAAATTTCAACCAGAATCCGCCATTTACAGGAAGTTGCCATCGCTAACTCAATGGTTTGGCAAAACCTTACTTTTCCAGTTCTTTCAAGTAAAGTAAGCTCTCTCTCTCTCTCTCTCTTTCTCTCCCTCCTCTTCTCTCTCTCTCTCTACTTGAGTCCATTCCATGCATGCGAGCATTGATAATATAGCACAGCAAGATGGTGCCAGGTGGTAGTTTCACATTGCTTCTGCCGTATTTCCAGCCAAGTACATCAGAGAAGACCTTGCTAGCTAGATATTTAGCCTTTACTATCGATCCAGTGTCATTTGCTTAGTGGAAGATAAATAAAAGAAAATTAAACGCTTCTAATAGAAGAAGGGTATCCAACATTGGTCAGCCAAAAAGATTCTCTCCTAGCGCTTTATCTCCCAATTAAATGTGTTCTTAACCCCCAAGAAAATTCTTCTTGTTAAAGAAAAGAAAAACATCTCAAACCTGTAAAAAGAATATCTTGAAAGTAATCACTTTTAGGTGGGGAAAAAGGGAAGAAAGGGGAAAAAAAGAAGAAGAACCACCAAGTTTGGATTCTTATTTAACAGATGGATGTGGAGCGAAGGAAATTTCGTCACGCCATTAACAACAGATTGATTTCAGCTAAATTAAAAAGTAATTTATTATATAAATAAATTCTAAACAAAAGAGGAAAACACTTCTTCTCTCTTTAAACCTTCTACAGAAATTCCCTTATTATAATACCATAAAATATATACATTAATATACATAATTTCTCAATATAAAGACTTAAAATTCGAGAATATTTTAGAAGAAAAAAATTTAAAAGATTTACCACAGGAAAAAAAAAACTTTTTAAGGTGATATTCGTTAAGGAAGGGATTATTACGAACATTACTAATTTGTTTAAAAAGTGTAGTATATTTTTTTTTAATAAAAAAAATTACAGTATTAAAATTAATCAACTTTGTAACAGCTGTTAAAGATTCACTGAATGGAAAATTAAACGTCTTCAATCGATTAACATAAAACAGTTGAGGTATGCAGTAATGGTTGTTACTGTTCTTCAATGTATGAACATGTCGTTTACCATGATTGTCGATTGTTACAAACTGAGAAGTAGATTTGCATTTTTTCTTTATTTTTTCTTGACACAAACATTCAGAAATTATTTAATCCGTAAAATTCGACTATTCTACTTCGATAGTTTAAGTTGAATTTGCATGCAATCCGCTTACATTTTTGTAATGACTACACAATACTTCCTCTTTTTTTTCCACTTCTTCCTCCTCCTCCTCCTCCTCCTCCAACCTCATCTTAAGAGAGGAAGATAAGACTTAAAGGCAATATAAAAAAAAAGGATGTGGAGATTTTTACTTTATTTTTTTTTTATTTGATATTTTAATGAATTGGTACTTAGGTATTTAAGTATTTATTAAAAGTATCGATCCTGGTATTCTATTAGTAAACGTTCAAAATCGGATATTTAGTTGCAATTATCGTACAAGTGCAGAGAAATCATTGATTATTGAAAGCTATTTCGTAGAAAATTGTCTATAATGACTATTTCAAACTTTAATTAGAAAATCATTTTGTAAACGTTATACAAAATTTATTTGTGATATTTCCATTTGTGAGAAAACTCCTCTTCAATTTCCCTCAAAAATCCAATTTGTGATATCGAAATTCTTTATAAAAAAAATAATAATATATATATATATATATATATTCAATTTTTTATGGGAAACTTAAGTTAAAATCACCGAACACGTGGGTTCGCGNATGTATTTTCCCTTTTTTTTTCTTCGGGTTTTTTTTATTGTAAAAAAAACTTAAAAATTTAAACGTCTATTCACTTAAAGTATTAAAAAATTCGACAATAAAAGTAAATAAATGGATAAAAAAATTTTTTTTTTCTGAGTGATAATTTGGAATTTCGCGAGGATAATTTATTTATCTACTTCGTTATTAAATTACAACTTGGCTTACTTATAAAAATTATATTTCGTGCTTCGTTTCGTTAATTGTATATCTTTATAAATGTTTAATTTATATTATTTATACTTTAAAATGTATTTTAAACGTAATTTACAGTAGCTAATTAATACAAGTAATTATTCTATATGGAGTGTAAAAAATTAAATAGATAAATAGGTATTTAAATTTGCTAAAAATCTCAATTTATCTTATCATTAATAGTCTATAACTTATATATATATATATAATTAGGATAGGTGCTTAAATACATTAAAATCTTTAAATATTATACCATAAATGGCTTATATATATATGTATAAAGTTGTAGATGGTTAGGGATGATCTCACAGAACATCTTACCATAAATACGTATGTCGTTCTCTTCTCGTATTGTTTGAAAAGATGGAGATTCTGCAGATACTTCGCAACGATAAGTACCTTCTGTATACAGATCCGTTCTGTATAAATACAAGTGGCCTTGATAGGATTTTGCTAACTGAAAAAGTAGAATAAGAAAATGGAATTTAAATTTCCTAAATAAGATTTAGAATATTTTACACAATTTTTTTAAAATTCTACTACTACTTACATCTAAGTATACTCCCACTTGTTCATATTTCTGTGCTGGAGGTTGGTCACTTGGTAAATATCGATAGAATTCGACGTTGTTTTTGTACCACTTGACCGAATACAATTCGTCCGATTCCAAATCGAACGAACAATTTAACCAAACTGAATCACCTCGAAAAACAGCCCCAGGCACGTCTAACTTCACCAATCTTAATCCAAATATACCTAGAAATTAAAGGTTAAAAATTTCTTAAATAAAACTTCTTACGTGTAGAGATGTAAGATATAAAATAAATAAATAAATATAAAAGAGATAAAGGTATATAATATAAAAGTTTTGTAAGTAAAATTAATAACGAAAGGGAAATTGTTCAGGAGAGAAAATCGATACATTCGTAATCTTGCTGCAATGATACTTTTAAGAGAAATTGGATGATAAATGGAGAAGTGCAATTAACCAATAAGATCAGGAATGGAAGTGTGGATTTATACATATATTTTAATGTATTTGAAAGGAGAAAATGTGAGAAAAGGGAATGAGATATTAAGTCGTTCTAGAAGATAATTACGGATACAACAATACTATTTTAACTCGGATTTCTGTCTTTATCATTGCATTTTTCGTATAAATAATCATTTTTAAATGCACTAAATTAAGCATTTCATACTTATTTTATCTAATTTATAGAATTATAAATTAGATAAAATAAGTATGAAATGCGTTAAATTAAGCATTTCATACTTATTTTATCTAATTTATAGAATTATAATTATTATTCTTTACCAGTTTAATGCATTAAGTATAAAATATACCAAAGTTCATTGAAGAAAAAGAAGAAAAATATATGCTTTAGTTCGGTTCTTTTAAAGGAGAATAAATAGAATTCTTTTGAAAGACTTAATACAAATGTATATCTCTTTAATTCTTCTACAATATTGTATTGCTATGCGATATGAATTTCGATTCTATATGAAAGATATTTTGAGAAAAGCATCTTCAACTTCATTTCATATTTCAAAGATATTCTAAAATGAATTTCTACTTTACAATTTGGTCAATAGAAATACCATCGCATGCCACATACCATCACAACGATACCATTATATAAAGCATATTCTATCGTAGAATTGTATATAAGAAGAACATATTTACGCATAGGCAAACATCATTTTTTTTTCTTCAGATCTCTCCAGCATTTTTTACCTCTCATCATTTATCCACTGCTCCATTTTCAATATACCAGACCCACACTTTGAAAACATACCATAGATCCAGAATAGATCTTTTCAAATCCTTTAAACACTCCTTCTTATCAAATATATAAAACTGACATGTTTGATATATGTTACATTTATTCAAAGAAACATGTCTCCTACCTCTCGTACCTGTAGACCCCTCTAAAAATCGAAATTAAACTCGTACAACGTGATCCATCTTCTACACAATTCTTATCCCTTATAAATATATATTGTATAATTAATTATATATATACACGTGTATAAAGAGTTTACAATTATCTTTATTTATTTTTTATATAAGCCAATATATATTCCATTCCTTTATATAAAAAGGAATTCTCTAGAGTTGCTTGCTATTGTAAAATTTAGTTTATTTTGGAACGTAGTTTGATCGTCTTGGGAATTTTTAAATATTTTTTTTTCCTATTTTTATACTGTAAAATTTGGAATATTCTGTTAAAGGAATATAATAGAAGAAGGTAAAAAAAAGAACTCAGTAAATTCTATACGTGATTCAAAATTTCAATTTAGTTTCTTTAATATATTTTTCTTTCTTTTATTATTATTATTATTACTATTATTACTATTATTTATTTATTTATTTTTTCCCTAAAAAATCATAGATGCATTTCTTTTGTAAATATTATAATAGTATCCCCGTACAAAATTCAAAATAACTTTTTATTGTACTCCTGAATATATTTATGAAATATTCTAAAGTGCAGAAACGACTTTTATCTGTATTCTAGAATAAATTTTTTGACTATTTCTTGTATTTTTTTTTTGGTGCTTTATATTTATATTTATATTTAACACTATAGTAAACAATATGCCTACGTTTTCTCTGATCTAAATAATGAAGTTTGCATCTCGAATTCTTCAGTTAATTTGGAAGTAAAAAGTTTCTATGTCTAAGTCCATTATATATATATATATATATACAGTTGAACATCCTATAACGACCATCTTCCAACAAAGGCCACTTCTAAACGGTAGCCATTTTTTAAACAAAAATGTGTACAAAATAATTGCTATACAAGACTTGTATAGAAGAATGGATATAAATATACACTAGCACAAATTATAGAAACATCTATACAGGTACTGAGCAGGGATGGAGCTTACTGATGTGTCTAGGATGAAGAAAGAAAGAGGGTGAGGGAATAAGGAAGAACTCAATAGAATACTGAGAAAAAAGAGCCTAATGGATGATTTGGCAGGAAGGCAGGAAGAGAGTGGAGTGAGAAAAGAGAAAGGCTCAGTAGGGTATTGAACAGGAGAAGAGCCTACTCAAAAGTCTAGGCTGAAAACAAGAAAAGAGTGAGGGAATGAGAAAGCGAATAAGTAAGAATAGAGAAAGTCTTGGTAGGTCTCAGTAGGCTCTCTTCCTACTCGAAGATCCAGGCTGAAGAAAAGAAGTTAATGACAGAAGAGGAAAAGGATAAGAAAGAGAAGAACAGTAGAGTGACTATTCAATGGTCTCTTTTCCTATCAACCTATTCAATGGTCTCTTTTCCTATCAGCCTATTCAATGGTCTCTTTTCCTATCAGCCTATTCAATGGTCTCTTTTCCTATCAACCTATTCAATGGTCTCTTTTCCTATCAACCTATTCAATGGTCTCTTTTCCTATCAGCCTATTCAATGGTCTCTTTTCCTATCAGCCTATTCAATGGTCTCTTTTCCTATCAGCCTATTCAACGGTCTAGGCCGATAGGAAAAGAGTGAGAGAATCAGAAAGAGGAAAAAAAATGAAGAAGATCTCAGTAGGATAGGAGGAAGAGAGCCTACTCAAGGATCCAAGCTGAAGAAAGGAAGGGCGTGAGGGAGTGAGAAAGAGAATAAGAGGAACAAATGTATGAATCATATAAATGAATAAATATATAAATAAATTTGAACTAAAAATTAATAAATTATATAATAAGAAGAATAAAATCATATTATGAATATTTTTAAAAAAGATAAATCTTGTAAAGAACGATTAATAATTAACGCAACGGAACATACAGTACTTTCTTACGTAAGAAATAGAATAAAAATTTCTTAATCAGTTAAATTTTTTTCAAAAAATTTATAATAATAATAATGTAAATAAATAAATAGATTTAAATGAAAAAGAAATCAATTACGTAGAAACAATGGAATTACAACAGATTTGAATTACAAATGTAATGGAAATGATCACGTGGTCGTTGATGGAGAAGCAACAAAAGAAAGATTAAAGATAAAAAAAAAACAAATAAAAGTAAATGAAATGAGAGTTGAAATTTGTTAAGTGAAAAACCCGAAAGTTTAATTACAAAGATAACGCAAGTAGAACATACTTTTATGGAATTATTTTCTTTTTATTATTATTCAATTTTTGTAAAAGTTGAGTTCCTTTCAATTTTCATCTTGTATTTAACACAGACAGAAAAGAATGGGGGGGGGAATGAATAAATAGGATTATTATTGATTTGGACATTTAGAACTTGCTAGATTAAAAATAAAATAATGGGAAAAAAATAAAATAAAATAATTTTTCTTAAAATCTAAGCAATGATTGCTAGTAATTCAACAGAAGCTTGGAAGATACCAAGATTTATTCATAGAGGAAAATTAAATTAATATAGACAAAGAAACAAGAATTTCTACCATTTTCAGCTCTCCAAATAAAAGAATTTAGAGAATTTCAATGATTAATGAGAGTGATTAGAATGTTGAAGAATGTTTCCCATTTTCTATTCAAATCGAAGAATTCAGGATTTTAAAAATATTTTCTAATCCTTAAAATGTTTCATTACATTCTAACCATTTTTAAACTTTGTATATATATATATATACTTTTTAATCTAGAAGCTTAAAGATTTAATCTATAAGCTTATATAAATTATGTAAATCATCAGGGATGCTGGAAGAAACTTTGAATTTGCATTGTTTTTATGTATTGCCTTTAAAAATTTCTTCGAGTAATAAAGAGGGTATAAAAACTAACGTTATGTAATATTCCATCATAAACTGTTTTTAGAACATTTATTCCATCTGAACAGACAGTTTCTATCCAGATATATGACATAAGAAGACATACAATATATCCAGACTTTTGAGAAGTTACCTAGAGAAAGACGCCACAATTCATGTTTCTTTGTGTTCCTTTGCTCATATACTATCTTCTCTTTAAAGAGAACAAAGGAAATATATTTTACGACATCAATAAGGAAGAAAATGATACTAGAAAACTGTCCCACCTATATCTAGATCTACTAAGAGTTATAGCTTATTATATCTGCCTTTTTCTACTTCTAATCTCTTGTTTCGATAATATTATAAATTAAAATATTTTAATAGTTTATTTAAAAAGTTTTCGACTAAAATAGAAAAGTTTTTCGTTCATTCACCCGTGTTTATTTTATCTCTTTTATAAAATTTTTCATTGGGCTGCAATTTGAAAAAATTGTAGACACGTCCCGCTGTTTGTTTTCTGTCTGTCCTTCCTTAATCTTGAGAATAATACTAGATATATGAAAACTAAAATACATATAGAAAATATAGATGTAAAAGGCCCCGATTAACTATATATAAACTTTGTTACTTGATTTAAATTCAACATTTTCCCCCGAAACGGATGATCGGCACTACTCTGTTGTTATCAGGAAAAGTATGATTTACAGGGGCAAGACACTACTAATTTGAAGTGGAGAGTATTTATTTAAATTAAAATAATTTAAGAATATGGTTAAAAATTTCAGTACGGCATTTTGATGACGTCACAATAATTTTTTGCTCGTTTATTTTATAAACAAATGTCATTTTTAAGTAAAAAAAAAAATTAATTAAATATATATACTGTATATGCTCACAATAGCGTAACTGATAAGAGGACCCCTTTCTCACTAGGGCTGTTTATTTATTGGGTCTTAGGCTCATAAATAAAAGCCCCTTTAAGGGTTCCTGTCCTTCTTTCTAAATAAACAAATGAAGAGATGTGACAAGCCCATTTACACACGTGCATAATTCTTCATTTATATTGCTGGAGGCTGCATGTAGGGGGATTTTCACGATCTAATTCGTTCCTTCCCTAAATATTGGTTCTAGTTACGTTACACTCAATCTCTAAACGAATGAATATATTATTTTTTTATGAATAATTCACAAAGATTTCTTTTATTAATAATGAAATATTGGTTTTTTTTCCTAACGATGATCTTCTTCCTCCAAATATATTTTTCTTTCAGAAGAAGAAAATTTATACGAATAATTTTAAATTTATTATCTTAATCATTTGTTCTGATTATCAAATAACATAATTTAATTTCAAAGAACCTTAATAATTCTATCAGAAATAAATTTAATTACTTATAATTGTAAGATGAATAAAGATTTAATTTTAAAAAATTCTAAAAGTTTAATTATTTATTTATTTATTTTTTAAAATTAAATCAAAATGAAGATGTAATTTTAATTAAGTTTTAAGAATAAATTTTAATTAAATTTCTATAGGAAAAACATTCATTGTGCGTGAAAATAAAGAGCGAGAAAATCCTTAAGTATATTTAAGTTAAGCTGATTGTATTTAAATATCTTACAGTAAACAGGATTAATTTTCATTTAATAAGAATTAAAATAAAGAAATCTTAACTGTAATTAAGAGAAAAATAATAAAATTTATTCTGAGTTAATGATAATTCCATTTAAAATGCTTTAAAAAAAGACACCCGATCAAAGTTTACATGAATAGTATTAAAGTTTAATTGTAATTCTTCTATTGATTTTATTATGCACATAAAAACAAAAACATAAATTAAAATTGTTATAAACAATTTTTGCAAATAATTATACTATATAATGAAGTATTATTTCGAGCATATTTTAATAAATTTACATCGATTATTCTGTAACAGGCAACATAAGAAAAAAAAAGGAAAACTAAATTTCAGACAAACAGTTCAAAGTAAATACAATTTTAAGACAATATATATAATTCACAATTGATATTGAAAGTATACAGTGATAAATAAAACTTAGTTTCATGAATTAAGTAATGAAATAAAGCGAAGAAGGTAAGATATTTGGAAATTGAAACGATACCTGGAAACACGAGAATTGAAAGATACCTGATTACTTTACGATTCCAATTGACAGAATAGATTTTTCTCAACTGTCTTTACCTTTTAATATTTAAACAAGTAGATTTATGAAGTCGAAATTTTATTTTTTTACTATTAATACTGTTTTCTACACTTACCACTGTTGTCTACTGTTTTCTACTGTTAATATTGTTATTACAGTACAGACACCCCTATAACACTGTTGATTTTTCCATTTTATATGAATTCCATGTTGTACGAGTCATTTAGATTTTACAAATACGTGAGCAATTCACAGCCCGGCACACGTATTTGTAAAATCTAAGTGACTCGTACAACATGGAATTCATATAAAATGGAAAAATCAACAGTGTTATAGGGGGGTCGACTTGTACTTGTTTTCTATTATAACTGTTGTTACTACTGTTTTCTACTATTACTATTTGTTTTCTATTGCTACTGCTGCTGTTATTATTTTCTACTGTTACTACTATTTTCTCTTGTTAATAATGTTATCGCTCTCTTCTACTGTTACGGCTGTTTTCTACCATTAGTGCTGTTTTCTCTTATCCAGTTCTATACATTTATAAAATGTTTACAAATAACTAAATTTTAAAATTCTTGGAAGAACACTTAGTCTACAACTTCTACGTTATTAACTCTATCTAAATAATTCATTACAGTCTGATAGAAAAACACTACGTACAGTACTTACTGTAGCAGGTTAAATGTTTTTCTTAATTTAAGAACATTCGATCAATACAATTCTATTTAGAAATGACGACAGTAAATTTAGATTTAAATTTATTAAATAAAATTATATATATATAACGTCTACAATCCGATAATTACAGAAACACACAACAATGCTGGAAACACGCGTGAGTCATTGCTTGACGTCACGCATTAACAGAGAATTTGCTTTATTGTTTCCGTTAAAATATAGAAATATTTTAAAGAAATTTGAATGTTCTTAACGGAAATTGAAAAATAAATAGACCATTTCCCCTTTCATAAGTTATACAGCGTGTATACGTGACGTGAGACACTCACTCCTTATTGAGCGACAATGATTACATTGTTTCGTAATAATTCTCTATTTTGCAACACATTTTAAAATAAATTTTAAGGTATAAAAAAAGCTTGAATAATTTAATGTTTTTTTAAAAAAAAAACAGCGTATATAACAATCGGAAATCAACTGAGCTCACCGGAATACAGTAGCATACATTAATGCATTACATACAGACATTAACGAGAAAATTACTATATAATTATTTAAATAAGAGATAACCTCCATTGGAGACTTTATATAAATAATGAATTTAGCCTTAAACAAATAGGAATGATGGCCATTTCTAAATTGTAACAAAGGAAGGAAATTTTTCTCTTTTCTTTTATATTCTTTTGTTAGTTCACCATAAGAGGGTAGAGTTTAATAATCAGTGTTGCAGAATAATTAACGTTAAATTTTCTACAGTACTCCATTTTAATTCTTTTTATTTACCCGCTTCATATAATCAGAATTTCGTTTCTTTGTTGATTCCTTTAAAGCAGTGGCATTAATTTGCAAAGAGAGACAGGTAAATCTTTTAACTTCTCTAAATTAGATTTTATTTAAATTCTACTAAGAATTATTAGTGCTTAATTTTCTAATATTATTAAACGTAATTAAAATCATTCTTCTTTATTACTCGATATTACTATTTAAAGCCTACTTCAGTTGCATCGCTCCAAAAAAAAAAAGGTGATTATTTATGAAAATATCGATTAAAACTTTAAGAAAAATTAAAATTTCAAATTATAATTAATTTTTTAAAAAGAAATATTTATCGATTTATTAAAATTTATTAATTTTTTAAGTAAAAATTCTTTATTAATTCTTTCAAACTACATAAAAATCTAAGGTTCTTCCTTTATGTTTAATGGAATGTCGCCTTATAATTCGATCGATAGAAGAAGGATATAAATATAAATAAATAATTTTCTGATCGATAAATTGTACAAATATGTTTATTATAATGTTTATATATTTTATCTAATGCTCGAAATAGTTTATAGATTAGAAAAAAACAGCCATTTTATTAAAAAAAAATAAATATTTATCCTGATGCTGGTTATACGTTAGTCAAACGGATAAAAATTTTTAATTGAGGCAAATATATATATATATATAAGCTGGCAATATTGTTGGTGGATTTTTGTTATTCCTCTTTTGTTTTCATCCCTAATAATTGTTACCATTACTTTTAAGTCTTCAGATTTTTTTAGGGGACATTAAGGGATGGAACCATATCGACTAAATCAATGGTTCGATTTTCCTGAAAACTTCTAGAAACATTTCGCCCTAGTAAACAAACCTTCATGCCAAATTTCAGAAATTTTCGAGAAAAGGTACAGGAGTTATTAAGCTTCAAATTAGGTGAGCACTCCACACTACATCCATACATACAGAAAAATCCCTAAATTTTTAAACATTTCTATACGTTTTAGAGTTCAAAAATGTAAAAATCTTGAACAAGGTGTCATTCCTCTGTTATATAACATCCGGGAAAGTAACACACACCCAAAATTTAATCAGATTTAAACAGAAAAGGATAGATTTTAATATAATAAAACAAAAAACATAAGAAAGTATTATTTTTAATACTTTAATCTGTTTTCTTTAATGAGATATTTATACGAATTTAAAAAGTCAGAAGCTATAAATTTTAATATATATATATATATTTACATAAATACCTTTCACTCGTTAAGAAAAACTAGATTAAGTTAGTACCCCCTTAACTAACGACTAAGGTGAACTTTTAATCTTGCTCATTAGTGGTAAAGCAGCCTTAAAGAAAATTCTTCCTGTTAAATTGTGTCATGAATTGCAAGAGTCTGAAAATATGAAGGGGGAATGAAGAATTCTGTTGACGTTCTTTACTTCAATAGAATTCTGATAGACTTAAACAGCTACGTCTTAACCTTAACAAATTCTTTAAGAATTAAAATTAATATCCGGTAGTATATTAATAGGAGAACCAAAGAGGGAGAAGAAGGGGAAGAAAACGAATTTTTTTTTGAGGGGGGACAATAAAAATTTTAGGAAGACCTTAAATATAAATAAGATAGAAAGAACTTTGCAGTAGGATTGAAAGATGCAAGACGTGTTGCACTTTTATCGATTGAAGAAGATTAAAGAAAGGAGGAGACATTTCTGATTTATTCATAAATTTTAACAGTCGAAAATTAAATTGAATTAAACAGTAGTAAAGTTTCTAAAAATCGTCCAACCTCTCTAAAAAATTAAATGGTAAATGGCAAAAATAAATTCGTTCGGATGATAAATTTTATCAGCTTAAATGTGTCTTATACGCAATTTATTATTNTTATAATTCGATCGATAGAAGAAGGATATAAATATAAATAAATAATTTTCTGATCGATAAATTGTACAAATATGTTTATTATAATGTTTATATATTTTATCTAATGCTCGAAATAGTTTATAGATTAGAAAAAAACAGCCATTTTATTAAAAAAAAATAAATATTTATCCTGATGCTGGTTATACGTTAGTCAAACGGATAAAAATTTTTAATTGAGGCAAATATATATATATATATAAGCTGGCAATATTGTTGGTGGATTTTTGTTATTCCTCTTTTGTTTTCATCCCTAATAATTGTTACCATTACTTTTAAGTCTTCAGATTTTTTTAGGGGACATTAAGGGATGGAACCATATCGACTAAATCAATGGTTCGATTTTCCTGAAAACTTCTAGAAACATTTCGCCCTAGTAAACAAACCTTCATGCCAAATTTCAGAAATTTTCGAGAAAAGGTACAGGAGTTATTAAGCTTCAAATTAGGTGAGCACTCCACACTACATCCATACATACAGAAAAATCCCTAAATTTTTAAACATTTCTATACGTTTTAGAGTTCAAAAATGTAAAAATCTTGAACAAGGTGTCATTCCTCTGTTATATAACATCCGGGAAAGTAACACACACCCAAAATTTAATCAGATTTAAACAGAAAAGGATAGATTTTAATATAATAAAACAAAAAACATAAGAAAGTATTATTTTTAATACTTTAATCTGTTTTCTTTAATGAGATATTTATACGAATTTAAAAAGTCAGAAGCTATAAATTTTAATATATATATATATATTTACATAAATACCTTTCACTCGTTAAGAAAAACTAGATTAAGTTAGTACCCCCTTAACTAACGACTAAGGTGAACTTTTAATCTTGCTCATTAGTGGTAAAGCAGCCTTAAAGAAAATTCTTCCTGTTAAATTGTGTCATGAATTGCAAGAGTCTGAAAATATGAAGGGGGAATGAAGAATTCTGTTGACGTTCTTTACTTCAATAGAATTCTGATAGACTTAAACAGCTACGTCTTAACCTTAACAAATTCTTTAAGAATTAAAATTAATATCCGGTAGTATATTAATAGGAGAACCAAAGAGGGAGAAGAAGGGGAAGAAAACGAATTTTTTTTTGAGGGGGGACAATAAAAATTTTAGGAAGACCTTAAATATAAATAAGATAGAAAGAACTTTGCAGTAGGATTGAAAGATGCAAGACGTGTTGCACTTTTATCGATTGAAGAAGATTAAAGAAAGGAGGAGACATTTCTGATTTATTCATAAATTTTAACAGTCGAAAATTAAATTGAATTAAACAGTAGTAAAGTTTCTAAAAATCGTCCAACCTCTCTAAAAAATTAAATGGTAAATGGCAAAAATAAATTCGTTCGGATGATAAATTTTATCAGCTTAAATGTGTCTTATACGCAATTTATTATTAATTATTTAAAAATATATATATATTTTTTAATTTATTTGCATTCGAATTAAACGAAATTATTCGAAATATATAGGATATTTTAATCGATAAAATCGAAAGCAGATGTAAAATGATTTTTTTATAGTTACATAGAGCTTCAAAACATTCGAATTTATCTTTATTTTCTGTAGAGGATAAGATAAAAAAAAATTAATTCAGAAATTTAAATAAAAAATAGATTGTTTGTTGCTTTGACTTTTAAGTTTATCAGCTCATTAGTATGCAAATTTAAGCTGTTTTGTGAACAAACCATCTGGGAGTGAAGATGCTTCGATATTATCCTAACGAAAGAATTCTTTATTCATCTTTAAATTACATAATTATCATTCCAATTTATGAATTGATGAAATCAATAAAATCCTCCTCTCCTTTCTTTTTTTTTCTTTCATATCCTAACCTCCCCTTAACTAAATAATTTCTTAGTAAGATACAGAATTTAGTGGTACCTATCTACCTTTTATATATGAATATTTGCTCATCGGATCATATATTAATTTATCTGTCACAAACAGCAGCAGATAAATAATTAATAGCCGAAACACATTACACATACACATGTTATAAACTAGTATTTAATGATATCTAATTACGAATAAAAGATCTCTGAACTCAATTGGAGATAAATGAGACTAATGCATTGGAAAGCCAAGAGAAAATATTTGTTCGCCAAATAATAGGATTAAATTAAAATATAACAAATATTTTAATTTCANAATACAAATATTGATTATTCTAGAATATTTCTCACAAATTTATTTAACGTAATGTTAATTAATAGACTATACGTAATTAATTATTACCATTATCTTCACAAATTAATTAACTTTACGGAAATATTTTCTAAATATGCACTTAATTATTAATGCAAATATGTCTAAAATATCAGAAATAATGTATAAAAAAATTAAAAATATATAATGGACAAGGGGGTAAGGCACTGGTTTACAACTCTGGGGCCCACCAGTGGCCAAGTGTTGAACTGGTCGTGGATTCGCACCTCGCCAACGATCTAGCCACGTGTTTTTCGGGTCTTTGTGTACGAAGGTTCCTAATAAAAGGTCCCTTTAAGGCCCACAGGGTGGAAAGAATGTAATTATTTTATATTATTATAGAAAAATTTTAAACAGATCTTCCGTATATAATTACGTAAAGTTGTAAGGAATTAATTTAAAATATTCTCGTTCTATTTACATAATAAACTCAAAATTCTTCTTCCTACTCTCTTTAATCCTTCTGAATATAATTATTATTCTTATCTATACTTAATTATATTCTAAAACTTATCCTTACTCCTTAAACGTCCTTACTTCTTTCCTAAATGCATTAAACAATAAATTTTTTCTTCTCCTTCTTTTACTCCTATTATATGCTTAATTATATCCTAAAACCTATCCTTACTATAAGCATATAATAGGAGAGAGAAGCATATTTAAGAGGAGTAAATGGAAAGAATAAAAAAATTTATTTTATGGCATATTTAGGGAAGAAGTAAGGATGTTTAAGGAAGAGAAATAATAGGATTTAGGATATAATTAAGTATACAATAAAAAGTATATTTAGGAAGAGTAAAGGGAGGTGAATTTACACTTAAATATGCTTATTTCTCCTTTTTATCCTTACTCCTTTCCTAAATATACTAAACAATAAATTATTCATAAAGAATAAAGCTATATATAAATATTCTTCTCTACGTCCCAATTTTCTATATTTACAATCTTTAAAATATAAGTAAATTTCTAAACGTTTTATATATTTTATACTACAAAATACACAATTTTTTAAATAAATAAATAGTCTATTTTTCTGTAAAATCACTCGCCATATATATATATATATTGTTTTTTTAAAACCATTCTTTAAAAGAAACTTATATTAATTATTAAAGGAGATGTAAAAATACTGGTATATTTATTAAAATTGATATTTTTAACTATTATTTTTATTATTTTTACTTGTAAAATTGATGCAGTTTTATCAGGAACTGTATAATTTATTGAAAAATTTATTGTGTTGGAGAAACTCATCCCAATTTTCGAAGAAACGAGAAAGGAATTGAATGTTAAGTCTGTGTGTTCACTATGGGAATGTAAGATTATAGATTGAATACGTGATACGTATTCATATTTAAGTACGTAAATACTGTTATCATAAAAATCTATGATTTACTTTTATCCACGTGACTCAATCTGTAAGTTAATCTCGAGGGGGAAATTTATTACTCCGAGTGATCTTTAAGTAGGCAACAATATTATCACGCGTATAAATTTCGTATAGATTAACGAATATTTAATAAAATATTATTATTATTTTTTTTATAAATTTTAAAACGATAAAGTTCCTTTTTTATGCCGTGTCAAAATATTTTAAATATTTTTTTTAAAAAAAATCTTCTTGTAATTTGATTCACTTCGACAGTTTGCAAGAGAAATTTAATATTCAATTTATTACTTTGTAATATAGTTTGATGTCAGAAAGAATTTCGATTTTAAATGAAGTTTGATCACGATTTAATTTCTTATAAATTTGTTTTATTTTTTATAGGTGAATAAATTTTTATATTGATTATTTGATATATATATATATATATTGTGTGTGATGTGTGTTAATTTATAATTTCTATATTTTTATATGTAGAAATTTTTGGGAACTCTTTCCGCACTGTAGACACTAAAAGGGCGTTTTTCGCGTCAATTGTGGGTTTGGTTTGGCCTACAATAGGGTGGGAGGGTGTTAGAATGCCTTTTTTTCAAGCCTATTTTGGGTTTGGTTTGGCCTACAATAGGGTGGGAGGGTGTAAAAAGGCCTTTTTCAAGCCTATTTTGGGTTTGGTTTGGCCTACAATAGGGTGGGAAGATGTTAGAAGGCCTTTTTCAAGCCTATTTTGGGTTTGGTTTGGCCTACAATGGGGAGGCTGAATGTCAAAAGACTTTTTTCCAGCTCATTGTGAGTTTGGCCAGACATGCAATGAGGCGAACGGGTATTTTTTAAGGTCCACGCTCTCAATGAGGCAGCGAGATAATGAGGATTGGATCCCCGAAAAATTATTGCAATTTTCTCACCCCATGAATTCTATATCAGATCCCACCAGAACGGTAAGATGACTCCTTCACCGTCTTCCAGCTGGTATAAAATTTTATTTTAATAATNCGATAATCTTCCTTTTTTATGCCGTGTCAAAATATTTTAAATATTTTTTTTAAAAAAAATCTTCTTGTAATTTGATTCACTTCGACAGTTTGCAAGAGAAATTTAATATTCAATTTATTACTTTGTAATATAGTTTGATGTCAGAAAGAATTTCGATTTTAAATGAAGTTTGATCACGATTTAATTTCTTATAAATTTGTTTTATTTTTTATAGGTGAATAAATTTTTATATTGATTATTTGATATATATATATATATATTGTGTGTGATGTGTGTTAATTTATAATTTCTATATTTTTATATGTAGAAATTTTTGGGAACTCTTTCCGCACTGTAGACACTAAAAGGGCGTTTTTCGCGTCAATTGTGGGTTTGGTTTGGCCTACAATAGGGTGGGAGGGTGTTAGAATGCCTTTTTTTCAAGCCTATTTTGGGTTTGGTTTGGCCTACAATAGGGTGGGAGGGTGTAAAAAGGCCTTTTTCAAGCCTATTTTGGGTTTGGTTTGGCCTACAATAGGGTGGGAAGATGTTAGAAGGCCTTTTTCAAGCCTATTTTGGGTTTGGTTTGGCCTACAATGGGGAGGCTGAATGTCAAAAGACTTTTTTCCAGCTCATTGTGAGTTTGGCCAGACATGCAATGAGGCGAACGGGTATTTTTTAAGGTCCACGCTCTCAATGAGGCAGCGAGATAATGAGGATTGGATCCCCGAAAAATTATTGCAATTTTCTCACCCCATGAATTCTATATCAGATCCCACCAGAACGGTAAGATGACTCCTTCACCGTCTTCCAGCTGGTATAAAATTTTATTTTAATAATAAAATTATATAACTTAATTTACATTCTATATCATTTTAATTATATTATTTCTGTCATAACTCGATAAAAATTGAATTAAATTAAAATTAATTATATTTCATCTTTTAAAAATTTTTTTTCTAAACTTTTAATAATAATTATTACTTTTTTAATACAAATATTGATTATTCTAGAATATTTCTCACAAATTTATTTAACGTAATGTTAATTAATAGACTATACGTAATTAATTATTACCATTATCTTCACAAATTAATTAACTTTACGGAAATATTTTCTAAATATGCACTTAATTATTAATGCAAATATGTCTAAAATATCAGAAATAATGTATAAAAAAATTAAAAATATATAATGGACAAGGGGGTAAGGCACTGGTTTACAACTCTGGGGCCCACCAGTGGCCAAGTGTTGAACTGGTCGTGGATTCGCACCTCGCCAACGATCTAGCCACGTGTTTTTCGGGTCTTTGTGTACGAAGGTTCCTAATAAAAGGTCCCTTTAAGGCCCACAGGGTGGAAAGAATGTAATTATTTTATATTATTATAGAAAAATTTTAAACAGATCTTCCGTATATAATTACGTAAAGTTGTAAGGAATTAATTTAAAATATTCTCGTTCTATTTACATAATAAACACATTTATTCTGTTATTTGTCCAAAAAATTAATAAACAAAATTATATAATTAATATTTTGACAGATATAAATGTTATATTTCATTAAAATTAATAATAATCGCTAAAAATATCTCAAAACTGAATTGTTTTTCTTATTAAAACAATTAAAACACATCACTATTTTCAATTGACACATGTTTACATAATTTGTCAAATTAATTTATTAATTTGCCATAATTTTTTTTTACTTGTTTATGAATAAATTTATGAGGTTATAATTAAAAGATATAAGACCAATTTCACAAAGAGAATGGCAATACTTGGACGTCTTCAGTAATTAAATTCGCAATTTTACAGATTTTTCTCAGCATAAACACTGAAGATTTATGGTTTAATAATTAAAGAAATTACGTCATTTCCATAAAATATTATAACGTATTTTGTTTTAAAAGTAATTAAGGCTTTGTTTCGGTGACGTAATCAACCCATTGTCTATGTAGATTCGTGACGTTTATACATTTTCTCGAAGCCTTTTAACTGAGAAATTCATAAAGTTATAATTAAAGAATTTTTAAAATTAATTTAGGATATAAAGTTTTATTATTTTATCGAAAGTGGAAATTATCTCACTTCAAAAATATTTATCTAGAGGAAAAGGGGATTTACATTTAAAGTTTTCACGAAATTGTTAACATTGAATTAACTACTTAATGCTACGATTCGGGAGCGAAAAGTTATTCAATCGTACAACGAAAAAGTTCCATTAAATTTACAGTGAAGTTTAAATTACACCTTGATTACATAAAAGTAAACTTAGGTCAAAGATATTCCCACTAAACTCCATTAGCAGATACTTTACCAGCTTTCGCTTTGTACTGATTTCTACTTAGTCAGTATTGACATTGAAAAATGTTTAGTGAACCGGTACCGAGACATGGTACAACCTCTGTCTGTTTACCATCAACTTCCTCCTATGGAAATTGCTCGAGTTACAATACAAACTATCTTCACTACAGAAGTTCATTATAGGTTACTTAATTGTTCATCAATTTACCTGACACGCAATTGGTAAATTGGAATTTTTCTTATTTTTTTCCAACCTTCGTCGTTAAGAATTTTTGGAATTTTGGAACCGGAGAAAAAAAAAATAAATTACCGCATCATCTCGCTCATCCGGCATATCAATTTTCCGCCGTAATGCTTTTTCTATGTTTGTCTATTATTTACGATTTTTTTAATACGGTAAAGCTATAACATTAAATTTAGTAAATAATTAAACGTACAATTACTGTACACCCCTGTACAATAATAATATTAGTACGGGAGACGGCATTCATTGTCTTTAGACAAGCTTTAGACTTGTACGTTCTTGGTAATAAGGCACCTTCGCTAATCCATGCAAGGAATTTCCGAATTCGCTAGAGTAAGGCATAATTTACTTGGCAAAATAATTGGGTTGCAATTTAATAAAAAATTGTACACCTATAAATTCCCACTGTCTATTATTTCTTAATCTCGAGAGTGGTGTTAGATAGATGAAAGTCGAGACCTGATCAGTAGAGGCCCATATCAGGGGCAGGAGGCCCCGATTATCTATATACGAACTTCCGGTCTACGAAGAAAGTCACGTAATTTCCTCAGATTTTCCTCAGAATGAAGTTACATAGATTACCGGCATTACTCTTCTGTTATCAGGGAAAGTATGATTTACAGGGGCTAGACACTACTAATTTAAGATCGCGAGCATATATTTTGAATTAAATAAATTAAGAATGTGATTAAAAATTGCGGCGATGTCATAATAATTTTTGCACGTATTTTCCATAATTGTTTATTACTTTTTTTTACGATGGAAGTGGGCAAAATTAGAATATAAAACTTTTATCAGACGTGATGTCAACGATGTTATTTTTCAAAGCTTTTCTTAATAATTCCTCTTGAAAATTTGAATATTTTAAAATCGTATCAGTCATTTTGATCTGTTTAATAATGAATAGTGTTATGTATTTAACAAGAGATAAATATTTCGTCAGTAACATTATCCCGTACGATCATAATAAGATTTTCATGGAAACATTCTGAAGTCGAATCTTGGTTTAACAATGATGTTTGTCATTTGAAATTCAATTATGATTAACAACGATTTTGTCAGCAGCACGATTTAAAATTCAATTAGGAGATAACAACGAGTGTGAATCTTAAAGTTTGACAATCATTTTGACAAAATCCTGTTTGAAATTCGGATTGGAAAAGCGAGAGGTAATTTCGTCAACGATCGTTAAAAATCGAATTAAAATTAACTTATTGATTTTATTAGCTATTAAAAACATTTTATAAATTCTCTTCGAATTAAACTAGACTAAGATCTGTTTAAATTTATTAAATTTATGTTTAATTTTATTTTTTTTTTTTAGTTTCTCTAAAAATAAATCAAATTTTCGTGTAGATTATTTTCTGAAAAATAAATTAAATTATAGTAATTTTTAAAAAAATTTTATTTAGTACGAATTTTTATTTATTTTTTTATATAAATTAATAATAGTTTTATATCCTAATTGGGCTGCAATTTTAAAAATTGCATTCCACTGTCGTCCTTCTGTTAATGTTCTGAACGGAGTTTGATAAACGAGAATCAGGTATGGAAAGCTAGTTGAATTGAAATCACATGACTTACTGGTTGGACCGGAAGTCACGTGATTTCAATTCAAAAAATTTTTTCTTTCCCACAGCGGAGTTAGATAGATGACTGGCATGACTCTGCTGTTATCGGGAGAAGTGTGATGTACAGGGGCAAGACAGTAGTAAAATCTAGAGCAGATACGGAAAGCTCAGAATTTAAGCTTTAAATACTTTTTTGTTTTTTAGTTGTAGCTGTCGGAAACCAGCGAATGGACAGGTAGAATTATTAGAAATGATTAAGTTTAGGATATTAATTATGCTGTATTTAATTTAAATTATATTATTAATTAATTTTTATTGTAGTTTAAAGTCTGAGGCCCGAGTTAGTGACAAATGCAGCATTTCACTTCTCTCCGAAAGCTGTAAAAATATACGGGAGGGAGGGTGAAAATCAATAAAACAAACAAACAAAGATAAAATTTTCATCACTTTCATATCGTGAATTTTAGATTAAAAAATAAAATTTGTTGACCCTGTGTCTGGGGCTGTACAAATTATTATACTGACATCTTTTCTATCTAGATATGTGATAGAGAGAATGCCAGTAGAGCAATTTGTAGAGGCCTAAAATTTATTATTATTATTATTATGTTAATATCTGTTTACGTTAACATCTGGGTCTAGTGTTAACTTTAATTTTATTTAAGATCATGCATTATTTTACATGAAATTAAAGTATGATATTCTTCTTCAGCTCTAGAAACTTCCAAGATCTCAAATGTGCCTCCATTTTGTTCTGGTGGGGTGGCTTATGTGTCTCTTGGCTTAGATCTCAAAGCTATGCGGTTGTATCCTTACTCTCAAATGTTTTCGTTCCGAATAGACAAACGGACAGGAATTAAACGATGGTAGAAAACATCTCCCGGGTGATGCTAACGATCTTATTTCATTAAAAAATATATATAATATCTATATTTTTATTTAAAGTTTATTTAAAATTTTATCGTGAGATTATAAATAATTTGGATATTTTAATTATTTTAAATAAATTTCTATATGATGTGATAAAATGATAAATATTTAATTATATACAACAAAATTTTAATTATAATATTATATAAATTTCCAAATTATATTTATTACCATCAATTAATTTGAAAACGGTTCTTTTAACCCTCTGCCTGAAAAAGGCCTTTAAAAGGGCCTTTTCTTTCATTGATAGATATGGAAAAAATAAGACTTTTTCCCCCATATATATCTAGGAAAAAGGGCTTTTATCAGGTAAGATAGATATGGAGGGCCTTTTTCCATATCTATCGCCAGGCTCATAAAGGAAGCTGCGGAATACCCTGTTTATCCAGGACCAATCAACCCTCCGAAAAATTCCTGGAGTTTTTTTTTTTTTTTTTGGGCTGCTGAGATTCGATCGCGGAACCCCAAGAACGGTAAGCTGATACCATAACTACCTCGATCTTTCGGCCGTCAAATTTAATTATATTTATATATTTAATACATTAAAGAATAATAAATCTTTAAAAAATAATAATAAAAATTTTAATATTTACATTTAACTAATTATAATTAATCTAAGTAATTTCCATTAAAATACTTAAATTTTTTTACAACACACGCGCTTTGATTCTCAAAGAAATTTTTTATTGTTTCATATAATAATATTAATTTAATTTAATTTAAAAAGATTATTATTTAAAAT
>NW_019384407.1:983443-997957 GCF_000671375.1 Centruroides sculpturatus | reverse complement strand
TTTTTTTTTTTTTTTTTTGTTTCCTCCGCCAGAAAAAAGGTAAAAATAATGTGAAAATTATTCTTTATATTAAAAACAAATACTTTAATATAAAATCTTTAAGTTTACCAAGATTTATATAGATTAATTATACGGAAAAAATATCATAATTTTCCCATTAAATATAATTTTTTTTATTATTGAATTAATAAGGAAGAGAGAGAAAGAGAGAGAGAAGTAGAAATTTAATTTAACATAAAAATTGTATAAATTTAGCTTGTAGAATTATTTAAATATTATTTCTTGTAGATTAATTAAAGCAGAGAGCAATAATATAGACAAATCTGTGATTTTTATCAGATTTTTTTTTACAATAATAAGAAAAAAAGAAAGATATAATATGAAACATTACTATAATTGTACCATTTTGTAATTTTATTGTATTTCCTTCTACAATGAAGATTCCTTTACCAGAATTTATTGAATTTTCTTAGAAATGCACATTTCAAGGCCTGAAGGCAAAAATGTAGCTAGAGACATATTGCAGCCATAAAAGTTGAACTCTGAATTCTTAGAATGCACAACTTCCACTTTTGTCTAGAGAATGTTTACTAAATACATACATAAAAATAAATTACGCGTCACGATTCAACCTTTTTCTTTACCTTTTTTTTTATTTTTTTTCCTCCCTTTTTTTTTCTTTTCTTTCTACCAAAGTTTAAGATTAAGTTATGCTTTATAACTTAGTTTTATAAACTCTACACTCTTCTATTTATTTAGATAAACAAATGTTAATAATATTATAAACATGCTTTCGTGTATATAAATATTTACACTGGGTAAGATAATTTATTAAATGATTTAAATCTATGTAAAATTTCTCTGGTTATCCGATCTCTTGTCAAAATCAATAAAGGTAAAATCTCTGATTATTCTTTAATTGTTCTCGAATGTTTAATGATAACATTCTTTGCATATTCTATCAATTATGTTTACATATAAATTATATTTACTTTATAGTAATTATAACCTATACTTTACTTAGAAAAGTGATAAAGCTTTTAGTATTATAAGGTTATAATTAATTTGTGTATTTATTAATTTCTACAAGCGTTTTTTTTAAATGCTAAATGCATTAATAATTAAGTGATTAAATGAAAAGGATTGGCTGCTTTAAAATTTCGTATGATAAATAGTGGATTATGCTAAAGATATTAAACGGTATCAACTAATGGATTACAAAGTATAAGGGATATCGCGCTACATTAACACACGAGACAATACATTTGTACAAAAGCAATTAAACAAGATAACAGACATTAACTGAATGAATTTATAGTTCGAATTGTGTATTAATTACGTTTACAGTTTTTGAGCCAGTTTTGATCCCCCCCCCTCCGGGTGGGGGGTGGAAAGGAACAATAAAAACCGCCCCCCCCCCTTTAATTACGTGCAGGAGTTTGTAGATCCTCCTGACATTGAAGAAATTACTTTAAATGTTCTGCAAATATCTTCTGATTCGCATGAATAGTAAATACCCTAAAAGTTCATGTAGAAAATGCCTTGATCTCATACTTCTCCATTGTAACAATGATGTACTTTCGACCCCCTTAAACTGTACATAATTAATAGACCTCCCTTTTGTACTATTGGCATCAGATTCATGAAAGTATTAAATAATTGTTATATTAGTTTAATTACGTAAAAATCATCATTACTGTAAATAAAAATAATATGATTAAACCTCTTAACAACGGCCAAACATAAAAAAGGCCGTCGTATAGAGGTTATTTCGTAAGCATTTTGTGTGAATTACCTGAAAAAAAATGGCCGCCATTCAGAAGTGACAGTTATTGAAGATTAATTCAGTTCTATTATTTTGAATGATTTAACACTTTTTATTCTTTAAACAGCTTTGAAATTTTTTAATTATTATTAAATCCACAGAGCAATTAAAATGCTTCTAATTGCATAAAAATAAATTACGCTAATGATGCGAAACCAAATGAAACAACAGATTACAAAGAATGAAAGATAAACACCATCATCCACATTAACTGCAAAGTTTTGTATCGATGAAAAGAGATTGCATTGTTAGAAAATGTAAAATGACACTAAATGCCATTATTTAATAAACACCAGAATTACAGAAAAGAAAAACAATTAAATTCTTCTAATTTCTCGTATACAAAAACCTCTATACTTTATAAACAGGTAAAATACATCACATTATGTATAGAAAAGATAAGTCGAGAATGAATTGGTAAAAGTACAAAACAATTTAAAATTTCAAATAATACTAAAATAATATATTGTGTTAAAGGTATTAAAACGTATCAAACAATGGATTACAAAGCAGAAAAGATGTTACTCGACGTTGAATCGAGATAATGCTTCTACTCAAGAAATATTGAAAATGGCAGTAAGAGCCATCACGTAAAGAATTAAAAAGAAAAAGAAATAATTGATGTACAACTTTTATAATAATTCTTATAATAATAATAGATTAAAAATATATTTTTTATTATTGTTATTATTATTATTCCCCCACTACAAAATAGCCGATCAATATAAAAGGAATTTAATAGAAGTAGATAGATATTAACATAATCTACTTCGTGAATGCGAAATGCATGAATTTTTACTACAGTAGTAAAAACACTATTAATATTTAATAAATGGGGAAGAGGAAAAGGAAACAACAAAAAATGGGACACAGAGATTAAAAAAGTGCAACGAAATGAAAACATTTTTTTTTTGTTTTCTTTTTTTTTTTTCTTTTGACCAACGTCAAACTGCCATCTTATGATCAGCACCCATGGAAGGATACGTCATAAACGTGACGCGTCATTCGCATTACTCCCTCGATTTCAGTTATATCTTAACGGAAATATGAATTGTCAGGAACTGATGTAGAAAGCCATTCTCATTCACAAACCACATTTCGCCTTATCAGCAAGTCTGCCGCTTGTTACAGAATAAAATGTTAAGATGACATTTACAGTGAACCGTAAATTGTTTTTTTTTTTCTTTTATATATTCCTTTTTCTTCTTCTTTTTCCATATTTTTCCCTATAAATTGTTTAAGAATCAGTTTATACAAAAGAATTTCTTAAAACAAATTACGTTTTGATGATAACGCGGTGGTTTCGGCATTTAAATTACGCTAGGATCTCGATTTAACGCGCCCGTACAATCGAAGTCTTCTGATGTACTCTTTGCAACCACGATGAAGTGTTATTCCAAGACAATTCATTGTGGTTACAAAAGGAAATGGGAGACAAACACACGATTCCAAATGAAAGTTTTCTACTATATTTTGTAAATTACAGTAAGCTCTCTCTCGATTTAACGTACCATTGCCGTAAAATTAAGGTTTTTATACTGTATTCGCTCGTAACCCACGATGAAGTGTTATTCCAAGACAATGTCGTGGGTTACTAAGAAAATAAGAAACAAATACACGATTACAGATAAATATTTGTTATTTTTTTTACTGTATTTTGTAAATTACAGTAGACTCTCGATTTAACGTGCTATTTCCGGTTAATCCAGATTTTCTACTGTATTATTTGCAATCCACGATGAAGTGTTATCTTAAGACATCGTGAGTTCGAAAAGAAAATAGGGAACAAAGATTTTCTATTGTATTCTGTAAGCCCTCGATTTAACGCAATATTATTAAAAGCCCGTTCAATCGAGGTTCTCTAGTGTATTTTGGAAGCTATATTCTTCTTTCTCTTTTTCTAGATTTGTTGTTTATGTCAGATGAATTTTACTAGAATAAATTTGAAAAACAAAAAAAGAAATGCATGATGCATTATGATGAAACGATAAAGAAAATATACATTATCTATCTTTTATTTTCAGAAAAATATTACTAATAGTAAATATTACATTTAAAAGAAAATAATGATAAGGATCTTATAAAATTCAAAAATCAACCGACAAAAATTATATATAGATCATTGTATTTGATTGCACATAACCGAAGAGAAATGATATCTTTCTTCGATTTAGTGCTATTTTCATGATATATAGATATGTCAACCAAATAGGAAAATCTTCGAATATAAATGTCGAATTTAAATCCTTTAAATCTTATAAAACTTTTTATTGTATTTTATTTTATATATATTTTTTAAATTTTTTTTTAAAATAAAAATACAGTAAACAAATATTTGAAAGTAGAGCATAAGCCATAAATTAAATATAATTATATTTTTAATAATATAAGTTGTATTTTGTTTCTATCAATTATATTATTTTATTGTATTTTCGAGTGTTTTTTTTAAGTTTATATAATATAAATCATGTGTATTGTAAGGGTCGAGGGTGAATATATCGGTAAGTATATAGTTGTGCATGTACAGTACGAGGTCCTTACAAACACGAGATCTTGGGCATGGTATTAATGGGATCTACACACTTATTTGAAAGTCACGTGATTTAAATGTAATTGTTTCGGATAATGATTTATATTTTAGTTTCCTAGCAAAATGGCGCTATATTTATCAATAATATCCTAAATTTATACAGAAGAAGCCGATGGATACAGTTTAAATCCTACTTAACAATTTGTTTTATATGATTTTGGTTTGATGGAATCATACAACAAACGGGCGATCTGCCAAGGGGAAATGCCTCCCTGCCAGACTTTCTATGGAAACTGACCCTATTTCGGTTTCAGACACGCGAAGAAACCCAGAAAACGTCACGTGACCAACCCGTCAGCTAGGCACGAACCCCTGACCAACCACCAGTGTCCGGTAGTTTTATCCACTCCGCCATCTTTTATTGTATTATATACAAACTTATATCAGTTAAATTGAAAGTATCTTGTCACTACGAAAAACGTAAACGTTCCAATAATAAATTTTATTTATTTATTTTCTAATGCAAGACCCGCAAAATATATATATATTTTTTTTTTACTGCCAATAAACACGTGTTATATTTATAAAAACAAATGAATATCTATTGTTGTAGAAGTGTGCATTTGTACGCATTTGATATAATTTAACATCCAGATATTTTATATTCGAGTAATTTAAACAGAGGGATCGACTTGTTTGATACAAATTTATTACACAGGAAATGCTGTATCAACAATATTTGCTCTGTACGTTCTTGGTAATAAGGCACCTTCGCTAATCCATGCAAGGAATTTCCGAATTCGCTAGAGTAAGGCATAATTTACTTGGCAAAATAATTGGGTTGCAATTTAATAAAAAATTGTACACCTATAAATTCCCACTGTCTATTATTTCTTAATCTCGAGAGTGGTGTTAGATAGATGAAAGTCGAGACCTGATCAGTAGAGGCCCATATCAGGGGCAGGAGGCCCCGATTATCTATATACGAACTTCCGGTCTACGAAGAAAGTCACGTAATTTCCTCAGATTTTCCTCAGAATGAAGTTACATAGATTACCGGCATTACTCTTCTGTTATCAGGGAAAGTATGATTTACAGGGGCTAGACACTACTAATTTAAGATCGCGAGCATATATTTTGAATTAAATAAATTAAGAATGTGATTAAAAATTGCGGCGATGTCATAATAATTTTTGCACGTATTTTCCATAATTGTTTATTACTTTTTTTTACGATGGAAGTGGGCAAAATTAGAATATAAAACTTTTATCAGACGTGATGTCAACGATGTTATTTTTCAAAGCTTTTCTTAATAATTCCTCTTGAAAATTTGAATATTTTAAAATCGTATCAGTCATTTTGATCTGTTTAATAATGAATAGTGTTATGTATTTAACAAGAGATAAATATTTCGTCAGTAACATTATCCCGTACGATCATAATAAGATTTTCATGGAAACATTCTGAAGTCGAATCTTGGTTTAACAATGATGTTTGTCATTTGAAATTCAATTATGATTAACAACGATTTTGTCAGCAGCACGATTTAAAATTCAATTAGGAGATAACAACGAGTGTGAATCTTAAAGTTTGACAATCATTTTGACAAAATCCTGTTTGAAATTCGGATTGGAAAAGCGAGAGGTAATTTCGTCAACGATCGTTAAAAATCGAATTAAAATTAACTTATTGATTTTATTAGCTATTAAAAACATTTTATAAATTCTCTTCGAATTAAACTAGACTAAGATCTGTTTAAATTTATTAAATTTATGTTTAATTTTATTTTTTTTTTTTAGTTTCTCTAAAAATAAATCAAATTTTCGTGTAGATTATTTTCTGAAAAATAAATTAAATTATAGTAATTTTTAAAAAAAATTTATTTAGTACGAATTTTTATTTATTTTTTTATATNATTAAAAAAAAAATAATAATTCTTATTATGTAAATTAATGTAAATTTATATTACGAAATAATTAAAGGTAAAAGAAGAATAAAAAATATTATAATATACCAACGTATAATCATATAACTTGATCAGAAAATTCTATTATTGTTTAATATATGTTTACGAAATTATTTAAAATTTATTTAATTAAAAAAAAATCAAAATTTTTAGTTATAAACAACAATTTGTTTTGAAGGAATTTTAAATAATTTGATTTATATTTATTTTATTTACTTAATCCAATTACTGATTATTTATTCCTGAATTTAAAAAAAAAAACATTAGTAATTTTAATATTATTTCAGCGATTCCAATGCCTTAGCAATCGTTAAATCAATATAAATAGCAATAATAACTAAATTATTGGATAAATAGTTTAGTGGAAGGCAGAATTTTATAATAAATATTCATCTTTAGTCCTTTCGTAACAAACATGCAATAGTCGTTGGAATGATAAATGAATAATATTACTTACAAATAACGTAACAATAAATTGAATAGAGGGTGTATACTCGAACGTTTAACGCCATCTATCGATGTAAAATTTTATCGAACGATTCAAATACATTAATATTTACATTATATATATATATATATAAACACACAGTTTGATTATAAAACAGAAAATATGGTTATTAGTAATGACTCAGCCATAGCAGCCCATAACATATATACTATATATTTAATAGTGTTAATTTTCTTTCTTATTAACAATGCAGAATTTCGTTGAATGTGCAAAAATTTTAAATATGTTTTGTTCAGCAAATATTTAATGTTACTAAACATCAGAAAAAAATTATATATATATATATTGAATTTATTACAAAGTCAACATTTTAACTATTTGAGAGAATCAAAAGAAATTCAAAAATATTTCGTGCTCTTATAAAATCATAATATATGAGTTATGTAAATCTTGAATTTTATTCGAATTTTATAGATAGACAGTAGATTCTATCATATAAAACATTCAATATAAATATATATATAGGCCTATATATTTTTACATTTTGTACAGTAATTCAACTCAGAATGAAACTATATATTCGAATGAGCATTTATTTATTGTGACATGGTCACAATGCCAAGCTGAAATTTTTAATCATATTTTTTGATTTATTTATTTAAAATATATGCTCTCCATATCAAATTAGTACTGTAGTGTTTTGCCCCTGTACATTATACTTTTCCATTAGCAATGGAGTCGTGTCGATCATCTATCAATATTTAACTCCTTTCAGGGGAAAAATTTTGAATCGAAACAACTTTACTTCCGATTTGCATTGGAAGTTAGTATAAAGTATATAGTTCTCCTGCCCCTAAGTTTTCTATATCTGGTCTTGACTTTCATGTATCTAACTCCGTTCTCGAGATTTAAGGACGGACTGATGGACGGACGACAGTGGGAATTTATAGGTCTACAATTTTTTCAGATTGCAGCTTCAATTATTTACATAATATATATTCGAGTCTGCAGATTATATATTATTATTATTATTATTATTATTATTATTATTATTATTATTATACTCCATCACGTGATTTATTTCGTACATGTTAGTGTCGAATAGATTTTCGACTTTGGGCCATCTAGTGAGTAAATTTGACTTTTTATTAGTGGCAAAAATTATTTTTAGCGATTGTGGACACTAAGAAGGCTTCTTTTAGCAAGCTCATAATGAGTTAAGCAAGGCCCACAATAAGACGGGGGCCCGACATATCTGGACAGATTACCCCCAAAAGTTTCCTAGGAGTTTGTTGACCCATCGCGGATTCGATCCCGGGTTCCACAGAGTGGGAGGTTACCATCTTAACCTCTCGGCCATTATGTAGATGTATAATTTCAATAGCTTTTCTTTAAAAAAAAATTCTGTGTTGTAGGCACTAAGTGGGCCTTTTTTTTGTATAATTATTGTAGGTTCGGTCAACCTCATAATGGAGTTGCCTGGTGATGAAGAAAGGGGCCTGATATATCTATCACAGGCCGCCATAAAAAATTAAGAGTTAGGATCCAATCCTGGAGTTCCCGAAGCAGGAGACTGACATCTTAACCTCCTCGGTGGAATCTTAAATAGGTTATTGTCTTATTATAAATATTTTGAGAAGGTAAAATATGTAAAATTAATTTTTATAGAGCTAAGGTGGTTAAGGCGTCAACCTACCGCTTTGGAGGTCGAATCTCAGCAAATTTTCATTGCCAATCTGTTCTGAATATGTCGGGCCTTGTGCTTCATCATCTGGCATCCCCCATTGTAGGCCTGGACGAATCCACAATAGATGAAAAATTTAAAAAAAAAAAAACNCGTTACCACACTTGATTTGATGACGTGAATTTTTTTTTTCTTTTTTTTATGGTTTGCAGTGTTTGATGAGGAATTCTTTTTTCTTTCTTCTGTTCTACCTAATTTACTCTGATTGCTTATATTTGATGATCTTAGATGATTGTTGTCATATTTCCCTTATAACTAATTAATGATATTTTTTTGTGAGGGGGCTTGTTTAATTGACGTGACGTCACTGATACGTGTTTAGATTGATTTTATTTCCTTTGTTTTTTTTTCTCCCGTCTTTCGGTGACGTATTTAGATTGAATCGTGGTTTCGGTTATTCGTTTTGTGTGTGGACAGTTTTTGATAACGTCATTTATTTTGTATGGTTTTTTGATTAGATCATTCTTCCGATTTAGTAGGCTGAAGAGGGGGGGTGCGTATATGTATTATATTTAATATCGAGTATAACCCGAAGCAACTATCTGAGTAAATATGAATATTTATAGGGAATTTTTTTGAAAACTTTGTATATACCAACGATTTATTGAGTTTGTTTTTTTTGAGTAGCGATTCAATGGAAACTAAACTTCCTATATATGTTAAAATTTTATATTTTGGACTCCTGAAATTTCCGACAATAAAGAAACATACAATCCTTCTTTAGCACTTGATAGGTAGCCATTTTCATTTGATGTTTTTAAGAAATACCTCTTCAAAATTGAAAGGAATATACCCGAATTTCTCGACAAAAATCCCTGTTTTGGTCACAAAACTTAACAACTTATCCAAAATGTTGAAACTATAAAAAAAAATAAAATAAAATAAGGAAATCATTCTGAGAGAAACAGGGAGAAAGTTTATGACTGTAATGGATTAAGGTAAGTAATGATTGCATTTAGTTTTTCATTTTAAAGAAAATTATAATTTAAAATATTAAATAAGAAAAATTTTGATATATAAATTTATTATTTTAATGATTTTAGAGTTAGTTAATATTTATATATTGTTATAGCTATAGTTAATTATATCTATTTGAGGAAACTGCTTGATGTGATTCTGTCTCAAGAAAATAGATTCGAGCTTAGGCCTATAACAAATGGACCTATGTAATCTATAACAAAGGGCAATAGAAAAGAACAAAGCTCTGACTGTTCCTTGCTTGAGAAACGACACTTAATTATATGATCTGAAATAACGAAAGAAAAAGACAGTCTAAGTAAACAAGCACTCAGTTTGTCAATATGTGTTTTTCTTTTATGATGTATACTTATAAAAATTATGCTTAGATCTGGTAAAATAAATTATTATTACGTTGTTAAATTTTATTTATAATAAGTTTATTTTAATTTTGTAAAATAATTCAAGTTTGGAACTATAATACACGCAAAAATGTTTTGATATAACGTTTTTATTCATTTTTTCCCTATTTAAATGGATTTTTCCCTATTTAAGGGATTTTTTTCTATTTTAGAGGTTTTACCTCTAAGGAATTTTTCCCTATCTAAGGGAATTTTTATTCTTAAGGTAATTTCCCTATTTATGGGAAATTTTCCTGTACTTAAGGGAATTTTCCCTCTACTTAAGGGAATTTTCCCGATTTAAGAAAATGTTTCTATTTAAAAAAAATTTCTGTTTAAGGGATTTTTCCCTATTTAAGGAATTTTCAAAATATTTAAGGGAATTTTTTCCATTTAAGGGAATTTTCCCTACTTAAAGGAATTTTTAAAACTACTTAATTTTTCCCCTGATTATGGAAAAATTATAACATTAATAAATTAATTTATTTAATAAGTGATTAATTATCAATAAAATTATGTTATTAAATAAAACATTTTTTATAAAATCAATAATTATCATCCATGAGGTCTCAATAGTAAGTGATTATAGAATAAATTGAGATCATCCCGTAAATCTCAACAACACTATATGTGTTTATATTAATTGATTTAGCTAAATTAGTAAAATTACTTCTCTTAAATAAGGAGAAACATTAGCAAATATTAAAATAAAATTGATAAATAATGTTTTTTCTTTTGAAGATATAAATTCTTTTTATCACCCAACAGAAACTATGTAGCGTTAAACACACATTTTGAATGGCGGTGTGAACATTTGCTGCTGTTTGTCTATCTGAGGAGATAGAAGCTGTGACAGTTGATAAAGTGGTTCTGTGGCAGTTCCTACTCTCTCACTGTTGAAGTGCTTCAGTAAAAATGAACACTACAACGAAAGTTTTAATCCTAAAACAGTTTGGTCAAATCACGCAACAGTAATAAACAGTTATAATATTGTTTGGTTCCACCTTTTCTGATTTAATAAGAGAATTTAATAAAGTTACGCTTTTTAAAATAATTAAATAAAGTATTTAAAATGAATTCTAAGTAAATCGTTATTAATAGTCAACAAAGGAATATTTAATACTGAAATATGATCGCATAAATTTAGCATTTAAGATTATCATATGTTAAGGATTAAGAATTCACTTATAAAGTTTAAATAAATAGAAGAAAAGAATTGTTTATAAGTAATTAAATATTTTTAAAATGTTTTATACTTAATAAGATTTTCTGTAATTAAAAAAAAAGAGAGATAGTGACGTAAGACAGTAATGTGGTATAAGAACGACGTCAGAAATATAGGCAACATCATAGGGAAAGGGACTGTTTTGATGATGTCATTATTTTGTGCCATCTATTTTGATGACTTAGCTGATTTATGGCATAATTCGGTATAACACTATCAATTCTTTGTCAGCTTTGATGACTATGTAAGTGTTGTTTCATCGAATTTATCATTATACCAAATGATTCACACACCGTTAAAATTATCTTTTTTTATAAAGAATAAATGGAAATTAATTCAATTCATTTTTAAGATATATCTGTTATTAAAACAGAGTAAAATACCTCATAAACAAGTCGAATAATGAGAAAGATAAGTGCAAGTATTAATATATTATTAATCAAGAATACAAACATACAAAGACATATTTTCTAACATATCTTTTTTAATTTCATTCTATTGATGGGATATAAAATTTCGTTTTAATTTCTCAAAATATAATTATTGTCGTCATTAAATTCTTCTCTTTATATTTTGCTCACTGTAATTATTATCTTGTTAACAAGTTCTCTACTTGGCCAATTTGTTAATGACGTCTTCAATACTCTGATTTGCACTTTTCATGACGTTATTGTCATTTTAATGATATCATTTGTCTAATTTTCGTAATACGAGCATCGATTCTTTTTTGATGACGTTACCACACTTGATTTGATGACGTGAATTTTTTTTTTCTTTTTTTTATGGTTTGCAGTGTTTGATGAGGAATTCTTTTTTCTTTCTTCTGTTCTACCTAATTTACTCTGATTGCTTATATTTGATGATCTTAGATGATTGTTGTCATATTTCCCTTATAACTAATTAATGATATTTTTTTGTGAGGGGGCTTGTTTAATTGACGTGACGTCACTGATACGTGTTTAGATTGATTTTATTTCCTTTGTTTTTTTTTCTCCCGTCTTTCGGTGACGTATTTAGATTGAATCGTGGTTTCGGTTATTCGTTTTGTGTGTGGACAGTTTTTGATAACGTCATTTATTTTGTATGGTTTTTTGATTAGATCATTCTTCCGATTTAGTAGGCTGAAGAGGGGGGGTGCGTATATGTATTATATATATANTATAAAACACAATTAAATTATTATTATTATATTTTAAAATAGGATAAATATAAATTCGTCGAACGATCGTATTAATTTATCGATCTAGTAGATAAATTTATTGACCCTTGAGGGTGTCTAGCAATCATTTTAGGAACCTCTGGAATAAAATATTAATTTTTAAAATAATAAAAATAAAATAAAATTTAAGCTTTATGAACATAAACAAATTCGTCAGTAATCGTTTATATGCCGATTTATAACCGTGTAAACAGTTCATTTGCAAATGCTTATCCAGTAGTGCATTCAAGCAAATTTACTATAGTATGTTCACTGACCTGTCATACAGTAATACAGTAATTAATTTTCAGCAAAATACTTTATTATGCATAAACGTAGTTACCGAAATCTGTAGGAATCACCGTAAATTATAACTATACAAAGCACACGTATTTAATTCTCTAATTAAAACAGTGATTTTCATTAGTAATATATATATATATATATATTTTTTTTTCAATTCTGTAAATTACTAGCAAATATGACTGGAAGAAAAGTAATAAGAACAAAGCATTAAAATTGTTTATTTTAGCCTACCATTATTATGTTTATCACGAAGTGTCAAGAGAGGAATGGGGTGTCCGGATTTTATGGTATCTTCTATTTTCTTCAGGGTCCTAGAGAGTAACTATGAAAAATTTGGTGCTGATCGGTCGTAAAATTTAGGAGGTAATAGGAGGGATTAAACCAGGGAAAAGGGGTGGGATGGTAGTGTATAATTTCCACAGGGTCTTAGAGAACAAGTATGAAAAATTTGGTACTTATCGGTCAAAGTGTTTAGAAGTGTATAAGAATAGAGAGATAATTTTCATAGGGTCCTGTTGTCACAGAATTTTCCATATTTCACGGGATCCTATATTCACAGGATAAGATTGGTCATAGAGTTTAAAAATATATAAGAATAGACAGCCATATTCCATAGGGTTTCCTATATTTTTCCATAGGATCCTAGAGAATAAGTATGAAAAATTCGGTGCAGATTGGTCAAAGGATTTCAAAATTTATTACAGAAATTATTGATGAATAAATAGAAATTGTTTCTGATATATTCGATAGGATTTAAATTACTGTTTTAATTTAATTGTTTATTCAATCAAACAAAAGTCTAATCAAATTAAATTAGCTACTCAATTAGTAATAGGACCTGTATAAACACTGTATATAGACTTTATTACAGGGGTTATATAGGACATTTTCTGCTCTGTGGGCACTAAAATGATCTTTTTAATAATACTCATCATGAGTTTGGCCAGGTCCCAATGGGGGTCAGGCGATTAGGCATTAATTTTCTTATTACAAGATTTATAATTTATACAGATTAAATAATTTTGGGGGTTTAACCATTAAAAAGGATGGTGACAAATTTTGTCCTGTATGACATCGCCTGTAATTTACTATAAAATAAATTTTGTTATAACAAAGAATAATTACAAGATTTATAATTTATATTGTAATGTCATGCTCTAATAATAATTTACAAGGGAGTCTAATGAGGACAAAACACTCAGTTTTCCATGAGATAAACAAAAGTTACAATTTGATGCATATTTTTGGGAACCAATGATTCAAACTTCTTTAGCATCTAGCATCATACTCTTCTTGGATTCCAAAAACAAACATGCTTTTTCTCAGATTAGCATCCAATGCATTTTTTTTCATTAAATTAAAAATAAATTTTTGTAACGAGCTTATCCTTACAATGTATATGTTGAATACTCTAACATTTTCAAATTAATATACTGTATGTGATGTGATTATTCTCCATTATTTTTCTAATGATAAAGGTAGTTTGAATTATTCAATATAATATTTTTACAGTAAATCCTGATTATCCGTGCATGAATTTAATTTTTAAAAAATAATTATCTGTGTATGTATTTTTTAAATAGTTGCTTGCTTTTATGTTTATGCATCCTGTAAGTGTACACATGTTCATATTTAGATGTTTGAAGCGGGTAGTGGGGGTATCTGGTCAGCTTGACTGGTTTTAGTTAGGCCGCTTCTTTTGTGCTGGACGTTTCTTTTCAGAGGAGAAAACGATAGCAAGTACATTTATACAAAGTTTTGTTTAGTTGCATGTTATAATACGTATTACAATTTAAGATTTGATTATATGTACGTAGGTATAACACATATTATACATAATATTTTTTTCAAATAACTCTCCCACAAATACTTTTAGTGTAAAATTACATAAAATAAGATGTTTTTTTTTTTTTT
>NW_019384407.1:932452-982531 GCF_000671375.1 Centruroides sculpturatus | reverse complement strand
ATATTAAAAATGATTAAATAAATTTTTATTAAAAGACTTTAGCGTGCTCGTTGGATGAAAAGATCTTTAGAAAAAGGAAGGAAATGTTTGCCATTCTTGAAATTTACAATCCAGCACAGATTAATCACAGTCTGTAACGTTTGAAATATTTTGCATATTTATCGGGCCGAAAACTCTTTTAATTCCAACTGTATTTCCCGCCAGAGTAGGAAATTTTGTTCAGCAATTTACTTTTTTGGAACTATTCCAAAATGCTTGGTAACTTGCCTAATTTGGCATAACTTTCCAGGATATTGAATTTTAAAATTGTTGAAATATCCATGATTCTTCAATTTGCGATTTTCAAAAGTGCAATCAAGAATAAAAGTTAAAGTAGTAAAGGAAGAAGAAGAAGAAGAAAAAAAAAAGTCACTTCTCCTAAGGATAATAAATGCCAATATAAATACGAAATATTGTTTTCTCTGATTTTTCTGTTTGATTATTTATTAAAATATCCCGATAAGAAATTGTTTATATGGTTTATTTGATGATTACAAAGCGAATTATATGGTTAATTTTAAAATTTCGATCCTTCGTCCAGTACAATATCCTGATGATGATGCCGTTTTAACTAGATAATTCTGCTCGAGTGTATCATATATATAGTTTTAATGTGTCCCTTAATTAATACATCATCCTTCAATAAATTATCATAAGAGGCTATTGTTGCTTTACATAATGATGTACGCGCAATTATAATAAGATTATCTACATCCATACTACTGCATGGTATATTTATCGAGTGCTCCCATTCACTTGAACACATAAATATTAAAGCTGATCACACGTTAGCAAGTTAACGTTATCGAAAATGTCAAAATTTATAATGAATTTTCATAAATTTTCAATCCGAAAATATCTCCTTAATCCCTCGATTAGCGTAATATATTTTTTTAAAAAAAGATAATCCATGCCAGAGATTATCGCAGGAAAGGGGTTTAATTTGAATATCTAATCAATGGAATTAATGTTAAATAATATTAATTAAATTAACTTTAATATATTAATAATGTTGATTATATAAAATTTAAGGATTAAATTCAATAATCCTTTAAATTGTAAATGCTAGAAAATTGAATATTATATACGACGCCATTAGAGAAAATTCGAGGAAAGAATTTCAAATTTTAATTTTAAATTTATAAGGGTGAGAGGAGGGAAAAATCGATAAGAAAATGATAATTTAAGGATTAAAATATTATTAATTTAATCCTTAGATAATTTAAAGGATTAAGAATATATTAGATTTACTTAAAAGAGATCTCGAGGAAAAAAGTTTAAAGTTCTGATCCTTAGATAATCCCCCTTTTAATCCCTGATTATCTAGAGATTAAGATTTTAATCTATTTTCAATTGAATTTCATAAAATTCTGGATGTTTAGGAACGTCTTCCTTTAAAACACGAAGGGTTTAAATTAAAAAAAAATAATAATAATAAAGATGCAATTTATTTACATATGCCAGTTGAAAAAATAAAGAGGTGCTAATTTATAAAATTATTTTATCATAATTTTTAACTTTTACAATTTAAATTCTACTGTAAAAGAAAACCTGTATCGTTCATTAAATGGCATAAGGATATGTCTAATGCTATTAGTAAATGGATTGCTAGAGGCAGCAAATGTGTTCTGCTCAGTTAAGCAATTCTAATTATTATGGTGGAAAGTAGTCTTGACACGTGACTTCTTTGATGGATTTTGAAAACCTCTAAGGATTTAACCTTTTAAGGAAATTTACAAAGTGATCTTTCTCTCTCTCTCTCTCTCTCTCTCTGCTCTTGCTCTTCCTCCTCTCTCTCTCTCATTTCTTTTGTTATTTTTAATTTTAAATTTATAAAAATTACAATTGAATAGTTTTATTAATTAAAACCGAAATCGAATCATTTAAGAAAGATTTTTATCGAATGAAAAATTCCCATTTTAATCGAATTAACAAACATACTTACTCTTTTAACAAACTTCTAATTCGTCTTACTTAATCAATTTTTAATTATGTCTGATAATAATATATTTATAATACAATTTGAAAACTTTATAATAATTTTAACTGATCAAATATTGTTTAATTTATTTGTTACATTAGACGGAAAAATAATTAAATATTCATGTTTAAAAATTAAAATCCCCTTTATAAGATTTCAACTTAGCTCGTTCTCTCTCTCTTAATAGAATTAATATAAATGCGAAAGAATTTCGAATATGGACTTATGTTTATCGTTAGTTTTATGTAGAATTAACTCAATTTTTCAATGTATTTAAAAAAGAAAATAAATATGTATTTTTTGAAATGAGGTCAAAGGTCGCACGTAGGCTTGAAAGAAGAGTTTCTTTTCTTTCAAATGAGATATTATTCATCCATATCGATTGATCCGTTTAGAAGAAGTACAGCTGAAGGAGAAAGACAAGCCAAAGGTCAAAGTCATGCAAAGTCAAAGCAAAAGTACCATTGAATGTAACCCATTGAAAGTATCATTTCTATCTGGCAAATAATAATTAACATTATAATAAGGCATATTATAATAATAAATTATTAAATTTATATATATATATTATAAGATAATTTGCATTAAAATCTTTGCAAGATGATGCTTTTTCCCCCCTACAATATAAACTACCTGATTTATAAAAATCAATAACTTTTAACACTTACAAAGCGTATTTATCATATAAAAATAAACCTTATCTGTAATTCTTAGCAATTTACATAAAGAATTATACTTTATAAATTAATTTATATCCGTATAAATATTACTTTATACATCTATAATTCCATATACGAGTATATTCATTATAGTAATTTTTAATTGATAAATTAAATTTAAACACTTAATTATATATAAAACATAATTTATATGGTTTATTTTTCATAAAATTACATAATTAATTTATCTAAATTCGTTAATATTTAGGCAATTTATTCTAAAACAGGGAGTTTTAACTATTTTACTTGTCGACCCCTTCCAAAATTATATTTAATTCAATAGATAAAATTATGTATAGGAATTAATTATATATATATATTATTATAAAACACAATTAAATTATTATTATTATATTTTAAAATAGGATAAATATAAATTCGTCGAACGATCGTATTAATTTATCGATCTAGTAGATAAATTTATTGACCCTTGAGGGTGTCTAGCAATCATTTTAGGAACCTCTGGAATAAAATATTAATTTTTAAAATAATAAAAATAAAATAAAATTTAAGCTTTATGAACATAAACAAATTCGTCAGTAATCGTTTATATGCCGATTTATAACCGTGTAAACAGTTCATTTGCAAATGCTTATCCAGTAGTGCATTCAAGCAAATTTACTATAGTATGTTCACTGACCTGTCATACAGTAATACAGTAATTAATTTTCAGCAAAATACTTTATTATGCATAAACGTAGTTACCGAAATCTGTAGGAATCACCGTAAATTATAACTATACAAAGCACACGTATTTAATTCTCTAATTAAAACAGTGATTTTCATTAGTAATATATATATATATATATATTTCTGTTATAATATTTTATGAAGAAAAAATAATAATAATAAGGAAGGAGTATTAAAATTTATAAAAGGATCAAGACAAATTTTAAATTTTTAATTTTCATAAATAAAAATTTAAATTGCTATTAATATTTAAAGGTGAAAATAATGCTTTTTTTTGTGTATATTTTTTTATTTTCCAGGAAGGAAATTAGAAAAAAAAGAAATTAAAATATATAAAAAAAGAGCTGCACTAACAAAGAAGCAGGAGAATAGGAGTTGCAGCATTGCTAAAGGTTGAAGTTAATTACCATCTGTATTTTTCATCAACCTTTCGGTCATTTTCTTCTCCTTTATTTAGATCCGAGGTAATTTTATTTTGGCAGCATGTCACTTAGTTTCTATGTTATAATTTTGATTATCTAAATAATTAAATTTACTCTAAGTTTCCTCTCTCTCTTTCTCTTTAACAAATGTAGTAGTAACCTTCTTCATTATAGGAAAGAAATAATTAATCCATTAAATTAATTGTGAAAAAGAAAAACAATGTTAATGATCTAAGATGGATTCATTTATTGAACTAAAAACATTTTCGATTTAATTAATTAATTAATTTTAACATCGTTTAATATAAATTATAAATTCACTAAGTTGAAAAATTTCTTATTCATTTTACACCATTTTTTTTTCCTTTTCTTTTCTTTGTATATTATACGTGTGGTTTGTGTTATGTTGTGTATAGAAATTTACGTTGTAAACGGGATTTATTTATAGAATTTATAAGAAAACAGACATTAAAATATTATAAAAATTATCCATGTAAAGTGGAAATTATTCTTTTAGGATAGAAACATCCTGAATCTTTCAATTGTGAAGTCTGCAAAAATCCATCTTTCTTGAAGATGAATAGATGTTTATGTACTATTCAATAGTTGTCATGTTTTTGGATTTTACTTTTTTTTAGAAAATCTCGAAAATATTTATTCGTACATTGTGTAGGGTGACGTTACCACACTCGATTTGATGACGTGAATTTTTTTTTCTTTTTTTTATGGTTTGCAGTGTTTGATGAGGAATTCTTTTTTCTTTCTTCTGTTCTACCTAATTTACTCNCTATTCAATAGTTGTCATGTTTTTGGATTTTACTTTTTTTTAGAAAATCTCGAAAATATTTATTTGTACATTGTGTAGGGAAGAAGAAGAAGAAGAAGAAGAAGACAAGGAGGAGGAGGAGGAGGAAGACGAAGAAGAATCTCTTTCGTGGATCATGAGAATAATTCTAAGTTGGCACCGACTAATTGAAGACTTTATTACAATTCTTGATATCCTGTCCCTTGTGAACCCTTCCTATATCAGGATAGAGGAGCGCTTTACTTTTTTTTTTAGGATAAAGCGCTACTGTGTATCTTATCTCTGAATACATATTGTCTACATCCTATCAGGTCCTGTATTCTATCTATATGCTGAATCCTATCTTCTCTGTCCATATATCCAGTATTACTATAAGTCTATCGTCTACACCCTTGGGATATAAGGGCTTAGATAAACAGATGCCTTCTGAGTGACTGATGCTATTTGCACAAGCACTAGCTATTGACTTTGAAAGCTAATTGATGTCTCTAATTTGTCGTGTAGTATAATTATTAAATGTCTTAAGTAGACAATTTTAAAGAAAATTTTCTTTAATGACTTTTGCGAATACTTTTAATCATAAAATTTCTTAATTTATTTTACATTTATGCAGATGATTTCCATGTTACAACCCGCAATATGTGAGAAGGATATTATTTATTTCTTATTTTAACATCGTTTATCATTTAATTACTCCAAATGATTTCATAAATTTGACGTTAAATCTCTTCAGATTTTATTAAAATATCGAAGAAAAGTATAACTTTAATTAATTATATTTATCGTATACTTAAAACAAAGCCTTTTGGAATTAACAGTTTCATAAAGGCCCACCCCTAAACGAACTTGTTTATAGTAATGTAAGAGCATCATTCATTTATAATCAACATTTCAAGAGTTGTTACACTCTGAAAAGGAAGTGAAGCGTTTATAAATTTATTAATTAAGTCACTCGAATCTTTCAGAGTGTTTTTATAGATAAAATAAAATAATAGTCATAAGTAGAAACAGAATAAATGGTTATTTCATTAGTGAATATCACGTTTCACTCTTCACAAGGCATTATGTATGATGGCATTATTCATCCACAATGTATTTCCTGTAACAATAAAGCTTCAGGAAACGTAATATCAGTCCAATCATATTTTGTATTAAAGTTGAATTACGAAACCGTTTTCCATCCAGCATCCTATCATATAACATGATGCTGCGGTATATATATATGTGTGTTTGTGTATTTTTTTTCTGTACAGAATTTCTGTAAGAATTTTTCAATTCTTAATTATTCCTATATGATATTTCTCTTCTATTTTCAAAATTAAAATAAGACAAATTCATTTATAAATCTAGAAAAAAAATATATTCTGTTTTTAATTCATCGCAATGGCTTACTGAATACAAAATATATCAGTTTTATCTTATAAAATAAAGGAAGAAATTACAATTTTAATTAAATTTATGAGAAGAATTTAATTTAAATTGATAACAATGAGCTAGGTAAATGTTATTATAGCCAAACCTCTTCAGAACGGTCACTGACGGGGACATAAGACAAATGTTGTTCGGAGGTGACCTTTATTTAGAGGCTATTTTAAAACATTCCTGAAAAAAAATGGTCACCTTTTAGAGGTGGCCGTTATTACCAGGTTCGATTGTATTGTATATATAAACACTAGGCTGTTGTAATTTTAAACTTAGTAATACTGTTTAATGCTAGTTCAATTCCTAAAAGTTTTGTATATTAAATGTTGATTTTAATCTATTTTTAGATACTTAAACGGATTAAAAGTGGTACAAATGAAAGAAGAGATAAACTGTATTCTATAATAGATAAATTTCATAAAACTTTAAAAGTTATACCCTTATGTGTTATAGTTATAGCTTTTGTATGAGTAAAGATATTAAAATTAAGCTGAATTTTGCATAAAAAGTGAATTATTTATTTAATTTCCATGAAGACAAAGTCGTTAAAACTTCAACCATTAAAGATTTAAAAGAAAAAAAAACAATAACAACAATTACAGAGCACAAACATCATATCAGACATCAATTAACCAATAAAAATATAATATTGAAAGCACGTATTAACTAAAAATGTTGATTTAAATGTTAAAAACATTGATTAGAGTCATTTACATAAGTTTGTTGAACAGAAATTTCGAAGATAATTGAACATTAAACGTATTATACTGTAATTACTTAGAGTAAAACATTATCTTCAGTCACAAAACATTATCTGACTACATTCATTAAGCATAAACAATACCAGTTAAATCACATGCCACTCTTGTTTATGTAATAGAGATAATAAAAGCTTAGCACTTTTAGAGAAAATTGAATCACTATGTCATCTCTAACTGTTCGAGTTGTCTGTGGTTTATGAAATAATACTCCCAATAGAAATATAATGTCTCCGATTCTGCTGATATGTTGTAACGTAAAGGAAACAAGCGTAACTTCCCATTCTACAAATTATGATCGTTGGAAACAGGAGTATGACTCCCTTCCTCTTCATCTATCTAACATATTTTACATCATCTACGTGCTTGATTGCATTGGGAGAAAATCTAAACCTCTCTTCCTGTTTAGAAATTAAAATTTAATGTAAATATTCTTCTAAAGTTTCTATACATTATAGAGATTCGATAATGAATGTATAAGTTTCCTGTAAGTTTAGAAAATAAACATTATGCTACCCGAATATTATCTAGAACTGAAAGATAAGTGACAACCTGACCACGCAATAACCTGTTAAGATAAGGAATAAAAGCGTTATCCTGGATGCTGTAAAGAAGAGTAAGATAAGGAATAAACTAGGATAGATGCTCACGAAATTGCTTCAAGCAGTCGACTTACAGTATTTTTTTTTTTAAATCATATTTTTAAAGGTGTTTTCTCGTCTTTAAATCTTCGTTACGTCAGATTTAATTAAATCTAACACTTATTAAGTGAGACAATAAGAAAATTTAATTAATGAATATTAAGATTAATTCGTTTTTCGATGATCTATTCGGTGATAAAAATAGAAATTTATATTTTAAATACTTCTAATCCTCGAGAATACAGAGAGAGGGGATGATCACAGTTGTAAGTGGATCAATTTGATATTCTAATGCATCTTAATTAGCCAGAGATGCACACCATGGAAACTTAACTAGAAACTAAAATGAAAATTTATTGGAGAAAAACATATTTATAAGTAGGAAAGGCGATACAAGAAACTGCAAACGATGATATGAAGCTAAATTCCTAAATGATTACACATTCGCCATCATTTTCTTGGATCAGCATTAAGTATCAAATCATTTTTAATGTAACTTTTAAAAAAGGGAAGGGGGAAAGTTTTTTCGATATGTCCTCTTTTATAATATACATTTAAATTCGAGTACGATATACTTTATAGGAGATTTTTTCCTCGTTTCACTTGATAGATTTTTTTTTACTTCTTCCTTAATGGTTCTTATCTTTCAATTCTGCTTGAAAATACTTTTATTATGCTTGTTATTCAGTTAATAAAATCAATCAATTTTTTCCTTTGTGAGCAAGTCTATTTCAATACTTTCTTTAACTTCACGAAATTCTAAGAGGTCCACTCTCAAATTTTACAATTTTCTCACTTTAAACCATTGCCACACCGATTATATCTTTGATAATTTAAGATCTATACCTGAAATCGTCGATACGTAAAATTTAATATTCTCAATTCTCCAAAATCATTAACAAAATACCAATATCATTTTCCTTCCTTTCTTTCACCTGGAAAAAAAAATAAAAAGGAAAAAAAAATTAAAGTGATATTGCTTTCAAAATCATTGCTACAACGATTTCTTCCAAATCACGATTGAATTCCCAAACTGGTTGGTATATTGCGATTGAATTTTTCTTTTTTTTTCATATTTTTCTGCACGATATTACTTTATTTTTCAAATGTCACTCCAGTCTTACGTCCTGTGAAACTTTACAAAACTGTATTTTCTTTCTAAATTACCATTGTTTCGTATACAGGCCAACCACAGCAAATCGTCATCAAAGTCATTATCAATGCTAAATGCTTCCACTCTAGCAAAGTTTGTAGTTTACACCAGTTTATATAAACTTCCTGGAGGAAGTTATGAACATTTCTGCCGTGAAATGATCATACATCACAAGAAAATTATACTCATTTAGCATAATTTTACGAATTTATCCATTGCTCCTTTCTTCAGACAGAAATTCATATTGTACTGAGCAAAAAAAAAAAAAAAAATAATAATAATACATCTTTCAATTCTATTCTTTAAGCCTTCAAAAAATAATTTAAGCTCAGGCAGATCGTATGATATAATATATATATAAAAATATATGTACATTATTCATTATTGATTTACCAAACGTATACGTTATAAAACACCAAGAAAATGATTGTATATCATATACAGTAAATCTATACAGATGGCCCACTGCTATTCCGTAATCATTCGTCAATGTTATTCCAAGTGTATCTTTTCAGAAAGAAGCACAGAGGAAAAAACAAAAAAACAACGAGATTCTCTCGGTATGTAGAAAAACTGATGTATTTTTTGATATAACATGTAGCGTGATTTCCATGTAGTCTATCTCATTTCTGTCACTGCTTGTCACAAATGGAGCTCGGTCTATTTCCTGTTGTGTTCCACATTGAGATGGTTTTTTGAAGATAAAGCATAAGGCCTTCTTTACTGGGAAGTAGTTGGTGAGAGAACAGAGTGCTGCTATAGTTCTGTATCCAACCTCCTCTTGTCATCCATCACAGTTATCTAGGCAACGGATAGTTTACTCCAAAGTTTCTCTTTCCTTATACAAAAGGAAGAGGAGGAGGGAAAAAAAATGAAACCGCAACATTCTTTTAATCAGTTTTCCAAAAAAAAAATTCCTTTTTCTTAAATCTTGTTTAATAGTTATTATAGACTTAAACTTTTCTTACTTGTTTCCTCCCCAAAAATAATCTGAATATTGCAATTAAAATTAACAACGAATTAAATTTATTCTGAAATAATTATAAGAATACAGTATTTATTTATTAAACTATTTATTTTTAAGGCTTTCTGTGTAGAATATATAAAATAATCACATTTATTAGGCTGCAATTGAAGAAAAAAAAATTCAATTTTCACTGTCTATTGTTTCTTGATCTCGAGAACGGTGTTAGATGGATTAAAACCGAGACCAGATATGGAAAACTTAGGGGTAGGAGGTCCAGATTAATTATATACTAACTTACGGTTTAAACCAGAAGTTACGTGATTTTAATTTAAAACTAAATGACCGGCATGACTCTGCTGTTATCAGGAAAAGTATGATTTACAGGGGCAAAATACTACTAATTTGAGATCGAAAGCATATATTTTAAATTAAATAAGTTAAAAATTGCAGCCCGGTAAATAATAAATGTTTGCTCGTCTTTAACAATATGAAATTATTTTTAAAATTATAATTATTTATATATCTTTATAAATTTTTTTTTATTATTTTATATTTATTTTCTTATTAATTCAAGGAGAAAGGCATAAATTTCTTCCTAGTTTAATTATTTTCAGTGGAAGCTATTCAGTTATATTTTAAGGTTAATTATGATTAAAATTATTATTATTTACATTTGTAATAAATATGCGTATTTATATATATAAATTTAAAAAAAAAATCTGCTGAGGGAAGCAGATTTTGTTACCGAATTTATTTTGTTCAAAAATCAATGACGGAAATACCAACATGGACTATTAAATTCTGTATTGTGGAATGGAAGGACTTTACTGAATATCTTCAGATTCACTTCTGAACAATGATCATGGAAGCTTTTCAATCACATATTCTTCACATACCATTATCGTACTATTCACGATAAAGCATCTATCAAAGTTCCATATTCCAAATTCTTCATACTTCCTGTTATGCAGCCTTCATTTTTTTCTACGAGACTTTGTATTATTGTAATTGTATTAAATCAAAAATAAAATAATTTTAAACTTTATATTACTTATATATATATAAAAGAAGATTTTTATAATAGAAAAGTTGAAGAAAGTTTTAAACTTCTATAAGAAAAATCCACTCGACTATCAAATTTTATCCATCTTATCTGTGGATATCAGAACTGGAGACTAGAAAAAAATAAAATAAAAATAAAAAAAAATAAACTCATCAAAGAAGAAAAGTTGTCCTACTTGGCATACTTTTAGCGTGGAAGGAAAGAGAGAGAAAAAAAAAGAAACAATGAAGAGGAGGACAGTAGGTGAAGCAAAAGGCAAGAACACAACTCGCAAGAGATGCTAACAAAGTCAACAGTTTTATGGTTAGGAGGTCAAAAAGTAGAATGATTTCGATTGTCAGATACCATATATACTGTCTTGCATGGCTAGAAGATTTGACAAGTCGGGTTAAGTCACACGCAATAGATTCGACTCACTATTAGAAGGATCAATAAGAAGATCGAAGGAAATTGCCATTGTTCTCCAAGGACGAAAATTGCTCAAGATGAAAGATATGCTCGTGTGAAGGACAGACAAGTTGGGGGTTACAAGAATTAAAGAAAGTTATCAGGAAAATAAAATAAAATAAAATAAGAAATAATCTCATTTTATCGAGAAAACGTTTTCTTTTTTTATTCCAGCCTTCTTTTAAATTCTCTGCTTTAATTATTATATAATAAAAAATTATAAATTTCTTTATTATATTTTACATGTTTTAAATGTCTTCTTCGGGTTTCTAATATTTAATTTTTAAACGTCTGTAAGTTGGTTTCACTGTTTGATTATCAATATTAATTTCCTATTAATATAATTTTTAATTAGTTTCCTGTTTAAACTTCCTTTTTAATTAGTTTCCTGTTTAAATTCCCTATATAAATAGAAGTAACATAAATTTTAAAAACACGTATAGGAGATTGTAGATAGTTTTTAAAATAGAAAATACATTAATCCTGGACGAATTTCTAATACAGTATCTTAAAATATATCCTTTTTAAATGTAGAAAAATGTATTTATTTTTTTTTTATCTCGCACCTTTAAGAATGGTGCTGCAATTCTCTAATTGCTAGAGTACTTCAGGCATCACAACCCTGCATTGATCTATTCAATCAACACCGAAGAAGGTAAAGAAAAGATGTGGTTTCTTTTCTTTTTCTTCCAATATTTTCCCTATAAAAGTCTCTAACTTACTAAAGAAAATCTTAAAATACATTTTTAAACAAAAATTTTTTTTTCCTCTTCCCTCTTTCTTTATTTTTAAAAGAAGATAGTAAAATTGAAGAGTCCTTAAAATGTTTTAATATTTCATGCTAATTTATTCTTTATTAACTTTCTTTTAGTATAGTAAAAAAAACTTCAGACATTTTTTAATAGAAGAGAAAGGTAAAAACGTTTACTTTCATATTGTAATGTAAGCAAAATGCAAATATTGAATACAAAATTCAAGTATTGATCCGTAGGTTTCTATTCAATTAATGTTATTCAGGGACATAGTTTTATGAAATTCTTTACTACAAAACTATAAATATTCCGACTTTACTACATTAAAAAAAAAATCAATTTTACTTTCCCCGCTGTTTATATATAACGGAGGAAAAGTATGGTCATCGCTCAAAAAATAACCCTCACTCTTCCAAGATTTTTACATTTTTGAACTCATGGGACCATCAAGAAATCAAAAAAAAATTCGGGGAATTTTCCCTTCTATGCGTACGTGTGTGTGGGGGGAGCACGATATTTTCGCCCAATTTGTAGCCTAATAACTCATGTGCCTTTGGTCGAAAATTTATGAAATTTTTTAGAGCAATTCGTGTATTAAGAGGGAAATTTTGTAGAAATTTTCAGGAAAATCGGACCTTTTTTGGGGGGAGATACGTCCTCTCCCAACCTCTGAAGACTTAAAGGAAATGTATTAATTAAGGATGGAACAAATAAAGAATGATTTTCGGTAATATAAAACTCTGTTATATGGTATATTTAAATATAAAATTAATTATCGTTTGCTTGTTTTAACTAGATTTTTCCCTTCTAAAAAATAAAAATACTTCCAAGCTATTTATAACAATTAAATAAATAACTTCAAAGTTTGACGATAGTTTGTAAAATATTAATAACCAAAATGATTTTATAACAACCCTTTCAATTTCAATATTTACATATTTAGCATAATTAAGTAATTAATAATTCCTTTTAATTATGCAAATATCCTTCCTTTTAATCGCTTCCGGACCAAATGTTCTCATACGTCAATAATTAGGTCACAAGATCTATATTTAGGAATACTTGCAATTGTCTTGTAAACACGAATTCAAACTGGACCTTTCCAAAAAAAAAAAAAAAACTACATATTTTATTCCCTGCTTGTTTAAAAGTTAATTCCTGGTGTATCCCATTAGCTGTTAATACTTAACAGATAATTAAAGTAGGAAAAATTCAACTAATTAAATATGTAAATTTTGTAGCATTAAACTTTAGGAATTTCCTTATTTTTTTATTTTTTTATTTTTTGGTCCTTGTTTTACAGTTTAAGATTCTGTTTGCGAATAGAGAATTTATTCGTAAGTGCTTTCCCGAAACGAAAGTGGATATTCAGATTTGAATTTTCTTTTTCGTGCTTTCGAACTGTGATCCGAAATGTGCATTTTCCATTCCTATGTGCTTTTTGTCCGTTTTTAAAGTTTGCTCACAAATTCCTCTCTAGAAGATGACTCTGAAAGAAAATAAACATAAATCTACCAGTCGACCCCCCTATAACACTATTGATTATTCCGTTTTATATGAATTCCATGTTGTACGAGTCACTTAGATTTTACAAATACGTGTGCCGGGCTGTGAACAGCTCACGTATCTGTAAATTCTAAGTGACTCGTACAACATGGAATTCATATAAAACGGAAAAATCAACAGTGTCATAGGGGGTCGACTGTATTATTATTATTTTTTTAATATTCAGAATACATTTAAAATTATATTCTTCATAAATTTTACAAGATTTCACATGAGTGCATTTTTATTTTTATTTTTAAAAAAAATCTTTTTTTTTCCTCAATAAAAAAAAGTTCACTTTTCAGAAAACATTCGAGTATTTTTTAATTAAATTTTCAAATGAAAAAGGAAATTCTACTAACTAAATTTTGTAATAGAAGAAGCATCTTTAATTCATTTGTTACGTCTTACTCCTTGTTTTTTTTTAATTCTCCTCTTCCTCTTCCTCCTCCTCCTCCTCTTATTCTTTTAAATGTATTTTTTTTAAAGTTATAAGCATAATATTTCATAAAAGAAAATTATAGCATTAGTAATTTTTGTACATTAAATTAATCATATTTTTGAAACATGTGATACATTCGCATACATTACAGAAAAGAAATGGGGAAAATATTCTTTTCCTTGGGAGAAAAAGAGGAAATTAAATTCGTAAATTTACTAGGGAAAGAAAGAAAAAAAAAGAGAGAGAATGATTTTCCATAAGTGCAGTAGGGAAGTAGAAGAGGAGCATTCATAACATATTCTAATAAGTAAGCACACTACAAACTCTGTTGATAGTACACCTCTTAATAGATGTACTAGTAAGGGAAATGCATTAGAGATGCTCTTCTATTAAGGAAATGTGCCGGTGAAATATTATAACAGGAAATTACACTAACAGTATTTCAACTTAGTAAAAGAAAGCATTAAGAAAAAAAATGTAATAAAATAAAAGAAAAAATCGAATGTATATTGTCGTGACGTCGTCATAATGTCGGGCTGAAATTTTAAATCATATTTTTAATTTATCTAATTTAAAATATATGCTCGCGATCTCAAATTAGTCATTTTATTACCCCTGTACATCATACTTTTCCTGATAACAACCGAGTCATGCAGGTAACCTATCTAACATACTTTTCGAGAAAATTTTCAGGTGAAATCATGTGACTTCCGGACCGGAAGTTCGTATATATTTAGTCGGAAACTCCGGCCCCTACACTTTCCAAGTCTGGTCTCGATTTTCATCTATTTAACTCCGTTAGCGAGTTAACGAAAGATACGCAGACGGATGACAATTAAAATGTGCAATTTGAATTACAATTCAAACTTACGAGAAAAATGAAATAAAATTCAAATATTTCAACGAATAATTTTACAAATTCGTAAATAAAATTTTGAATTTTTATTATTATAATTTAATAATACTTTGTAAAGAAAAGAATGTATTTATATTATTTATTTTCAACGTATCTTACTTCTCTGGAGATATTTTCACGAAATTTTATCTAACGAGTTGTTTTATTTCTCTTTGTAAATAAGATAAAAAGAAAACTTTTAATAAAGAGATAATATTAATAAATTCTATACGGGTAAAATATTATTATTATTATTTTCCTTAGGCGTATCATTTTTGTTCATTTTCAATCTAATTTTTGAAGATCTAAAGGGAGGAAAAATGGCCTTAAGTCTTTAAAAAGTCGTCATTGAAATGATCAAAGTTTGTTCTGGAAAATTTATATTTTTCTAACTTTTTAAACAGTCAAATATAATTTACATCTTCCTGATTACAGTCCATATTTTTATTATTAAATTATAAAAAGTGTGAACCCGTATTAAATGTTAGTTTATCTTTATTATATTTATCACGAAGTTTCGAGGGGAAGAAATCAGGGGGGAGAGTGATGTGTCTAGTTTCACGATGGCTTATATTCTCAGCAGGGTCCTAGAGAGTAAGTATGAAAAATTTGATGCAGATCGATCAGAGGATTTAGAAGTATATAGAGAACAGACAAATGGACATTCGATTAAATTTGTCTATTTTCAGAGCATTGGAATTATGTTATTTAAATTTGTAATTAAGCTTAGTTAGGTCCAGATTTTATGCATTAACTAAACGAGCTAAAGATTTGGGCCTCGTATCAGTATTTGGTAGATGTGAAGGTCCTGTTATATGTTATAGTTTAGGGTCATAGTAAGTCTACTCCCTCCAGCCCTGAGCTTAGTGAATCTTCATTTTATTCACATATTTTTGAAATTAAGGAAGATGTACAGTACATCTTAAATTCCAAGTAATGCTGTATTCGATCATTTATGTAATGTATATGCCTAAATAATATGATAATCTGATGCATATACTGCATTATCATCACATACACATATTTTTTTAAGATAAAAACAACAAAAAATTAATACGTACACATAAAATTTGTTGTTTTTACTGTGAATCAGTTGCTACTTATGAGGATGCCACTTGTAAATAAATAAATAAATAAATAAAATTTATAATTTTCATGTTTACATCCTTGCAGTAAAGCCGTTACTTTATGTAATTACGACTACTACGTAAACATTTCTCGACAAATCTCATATTTTTTTCATACGTTCTCATCCAGTACTCTATCTTCTCTAATCTTTCTTATCCTCTTGCTCTCTTCCTCCCTCTACTCCCGTGATATTATGTTTGATAATACTAAAAATGACTTAAAAATTGTATTAATAAGTAAGTTTTAACAAAATTTTCCTTTACATAAAGATAAAATATATTTATATTTATTTTTTTTATAAAAAAAAATTAGCTAAAATAATAAATAAATTGCCATCACTAATTACTAGTGATGCCAATTTATAGTATTTGCCACTGTCATTAAATCACCAAACATCAGTAACGATTACTGTTTACTGATTTACAGTTAAGTGATGGCTGATAGACCATTGTAAGCAAGTTTAATGATGAAAATTAACGTTTATCCCGATAAACTAAAGCATATTTTTAAGCATAAATCGAATTAGTCGTGATCAAGAAATAGTATTAATGATTATAATTCTCGTTGACTAAATCGTATTAAAGATAATCATCACTAATCACTAAATTGAATTACTGATGACTATCGTCAATCAGTATCTGTATTAGTGATCCTTATCGCAAATCACTAACAGACTTAGTGATCAATAACGCTACCAACTAAACGGAATTTAGCGCTTTATATCTTTCTAAACTTTTCCAACTGTTACAAAATAATAAGATCTTATTATTTTGTATGTAATTTGTATGCTCAAGCTGCAAAATTTTTAATATATATAATTTAAAATATATGCTCTCGATCTCAAATTGATAGTGGCTTGCCCCTGTAAATCATACTTTTCCTGACGACAGCAGAGTCGTGCCAGTCATCTAACTAACTCAGTTCCGGAGAAAATTTTTGAATTGAAATCACGTGACTTCCGGTCTTGACTAGAATTTTTGTGTACATTTAATCAGTGCCTCCTGCACTTAAGCTTTTTCCATATCTGATCTCGAGATTAAGAAAGAACAGACAGACAGATGTGCGACAGTGAGAATTTATAGATCTACAATATTTTTTCAAATTGGAGCCTAATTAAATAGTATCTGTAATCATTATCACAATCAGTAACAGTATTTCTGATAAACGTTACCACGTAATGATAGTGATCGTTAATTGCTACATTAATGATAGTAATTCTGTTTACTGTTTACTCCAGTAGTCAGTATCATTAATTATTTAGTAATATTAGTGACTATTATTACTATTCATTATCATATATGATATAATTATAATGTATAACGTATTAGTGGATGATATTTACTTTCATAACAATGCTATATCGTAATAGATAAGAGACGTTGTAATTATATCTTTTATCATTATAATTTTTAAGTATCGTGATAAGTCATTAGCTTATAAATTATAGTGATTTCTTCTGTTACGGGAGTAGATACATATCTAATTTAATTAGAGTTAGTGATTATCTATGTAATTATCATTTATTATTGCTATTCTAGTAGTTATTCTATATTGGGTTCTGTTCCAAACGATATATAGGGGATGGGATGCTAGTTTCGCGTAGACTTTTGTGTGTTTTGCCTTTTAAAAGCCTTAATTCTACGTTAAGGAAGTGTGCTATATTGTCTTTAATTTGTCCCAGTGAGCCTTAACTGGTTTTTGTTGACCAGGCTAGTGAACTGTTTAATGTTGGGTTTGATGCTCCAAATGTTACATAGGGATGAAATGTATGTATTTTGCCTTTTTAAAGCCTTAATTCTAGATCAAGAAGGTTGAAATTTTCATTTCATGTGTACCTTTGCGTATACTGGACCAGATATAAGAACAGAACACACTTTCTCCATCTCGACTTGAAACTTAGGCAAAATATAAATTTATTCTATTCTACACAGTAAATATTTATAAATTTATAACTAAATCTACATAAAAATAACTAAATAACACTAAAAAAGCAATATCCCAAATCATATTTTAACTTGTTATAATTGTTTTAAATGCATAATTACCGTGTAACAATTTCCGGTCGATAAGGAGAAACGTATGCAAATCATAAATTAAAATCAATGTGCTTCGTAACGATAAATATATTTAGATATAGATATTTGAATTAATAATCTGATATATTATTATAAAGTTAATATAAATTAGTACGAAGGCATTACAACGTTTATAACATTAAAATTAAACACGAAATTAATTTTTAAATTGAAAGATAACTCATTGACTTCTATAGCTTTTTCTTAATTAAATTTAAAGTTTAATAGTCTTAGAATATTAAACAATTAGATATATTTGGTTAGTTGATTAAGCTCTCCAAATATAATAGATTATTCTATTTATTGATAGAAGTTATTCTACTATTGAGTACAATCAAGTTCCTTCTATACATTTCGCTTCTACCAGTTTCCTGTTACAGAAACGTAATCACTTCTCCCATTCACTCTTATATAATATATTTTGAAGTCAATCGATATTATTTTTAATCTCTTACAAAATAAAATTAAATAATTAAGATTATATCTTAGTTATTATTGATATTAGAGACACGTAATTAAATTTTAATACAGGGGAGGAAAAAAAAAAGTATATACACAAACACAAGCTTCATAATCTTCTCTTTGTTGAGATGTTAATTAGATGATTAATCCCTTTCTTATATCTATTTTTATATGTATTATATTTATTAAATTATTTTTATAATCTTAATTACCTTTAGATCTATCATTAGCATTGTTTTAAATACAGAAAGAAGCGAGATTGTATGTTTGTCTATTCGTGCGAATAGACAAATATACAACCTTATAGTATTTATATTTAAAAAAAGTATAGGAAGACTTTATTAAATGATTTAAAATATTTTTAAAAATTAATTTAAATTATAATTTTAATCATTTTTTTACGCTTCGGTAGAGACTTTTATAGTTAGGTATCGTTGAAATTAACTGCTTTAAAAAGGCATTTTGACAATTTTTAAATCTAAAAATACAGTTTTTTTTTCTTTTTTTAAATCTAATTTCACCCTTTTTTCTGTTCTTTCGCCTACTAATTTGTTCTTTCATTTATTTTTTTTTTCTGAAAAACTAATACAGTTAAGCTGTAGAGCTGAGTTATATTCACGAGAGAAATTAGAAAAAAATATTGTTAAATTCTGTGGACAAGGAGAGGAAAATAATTAAAAAAAAAAAAAAAAACTGTTCCTCTTGATCAGCAATTATTCATCCGTTAAAAGTTTGTAGACATTTTATAAATAAGAATTTTCTTTATTCAGTCATTTCCCCCCCTAAACATATATATATATAATTCTTTTTCCCCCCTTATCCCGATTAACCTAAAAATATTTTACTTCTTTAAAATTAGATCATAAATTTATTTTTAAAAGTAATTTCAAGATTAAATTTAAAGCGATATTATTAAAATATTCTTTTTAATTTAGTCTATTTTACTTATATTTAAGCAGAAAAAATTTTTAAATAACGTTTTTTTTTTAAAAAAAAAAAAAAGGTTATTTATAATTTAATTTACGAATGTCTTAAAGTAAAAGTTGAAAATTTTGTACGAGGGAAAAATTATATATAAATTTTAATTAATTAAATTCTTATTAATTTTCGGGACGAACAACTGGATTTTTATTCTACAGTAATGTTAACATTAGAGCATATAAGTCTCGATATAACGTTTTCTTAAATAGTGCTAATGAATATTAGCAAAAAAATTTTTTTTTGTCCGGCATATCACGTATAACTCGTTCATATACCTCGATTTAGCGCTGTCTTAAATAACGCCACTCTCACATATCACGTATAACTCGTTCATATACCTCGATTTAGCGCTGTCTTAAATAACGCCACTCTCACATATCACGTATAACTCGTTCATATACCTCGATTTAGCGCTGTCTTAAATAACGCCACTCTCACATATCACGTATAACTCGTTCATATACCTCGATTTAGCGCTGTCTTAAATAACGCCACTCTCACATATCACGTATAACTCGTTCATATACCTCGATTTAGCGCTGTCTTAAATAACGCCACTCTCACATATCACGTATAACTCGTTCATATACCTCGATTTAGCGCTGTCTTAAATAACGCCACTCTCACATATCACGTATAACTCGTTCATATACTTCGATTTAGCGCTGTCTTAAATAACGCCACTCTCACATATCACGTATAACTCGTTCATATACCTCGATTTAGCGCTGTATTAAATAACGTCACTCTCACATATCACGTATAACGCGTTCCTATACCTCTATTTAGCGCTGTCTTAAATAACGCCACTCTCAATGAGATACTGTATAAACCAAGTAACTCGTGTTTATACATTACCTCATTTATTATACAACATTTTTTCTTATTGTTTAATTAAACACTTGATTTAATACCAATTTCAGAAGTGACTCTATATAGCGCTACCCTCCTATAAAACGTTAATGAATACTAGCCAACGAGCTACCAGAAGTACTTTTTATTATTATTATTATTATTTAGTATCAATATATATATGACATTGTTTCATCAAATTACGTGTACAGTACATAGCTCATTATTATACATAAATTATATTATTCCAGATACTTTAATTTAGCGCCAGTTTCGGGAGCGAAAAAATCAAACAACAACAACAATGCTAAATCGATGTTTTTTTGATAAAATTAATTTAAGTTAATAATAATTTTAATGGACTAACTCAGTTCCGGAGAAAATTTTTGAATTGANTATTTGTAAAATTTAAGTGACTCGTACAACATGGAATTCATATAAAACGGAATTATCAACAGTATTATGGGGGGTCGACTGTACATGTTTTTTTTTCTTCCATGTTTCACGTGATTTACGTACACTACATAATCTTATGTGTACAGTACAGTACATAAGTCACTACTAATTACGTCTCTTGTTTCGGTTGTTCGAATAATTAATTATATGTACTGTACATGTTATAATTAAAACATAATAATATCTTTTATACCCTTTCTATAAGATGGCCCTTTCTTTTAATTCTATCCATAGTAAGTTAAGTTTGACTAGGTCCATAATGGAATGGAAGGACTTTACTGAATATCTTCAGATTCACTTCTGAACAATGATCATGGAAGCTTTTCAATCACATATTCTTCACATACCATTATCGTACTATTCACGATAAAGCATCTATCAAAGTTCCATATTCCAAATTCTTCATACTTCCTGTTATGCAGCCTTCATTTTTTTCTACGAGACTTTGTATTATTGTAATTGTATTAAATCAAAAATAAAATAATTTTAAACTTTATATTACTTATATATACGTAACTTCCCATTCTACAAATTATGATCGTTGGAAACAGGAGTATGACTCCCTTCCTCTTCATCTATCTAACATATTTTACATCATCTACGTGCNGTTATAATTAAAACATAATAATATCTTTTATACCCTTTCTATAAGATGGCCCTTTCTTTTAATTCTATCCATAGTAAGTTAAGTTTGACTAGGTCCATAATAGGAGCTTAACACATTCGAGTCATGTAAACGTGTTAGGAGTGTCACATGATATCATCTCGTTCAGTGAATGGTCTAATTTAGAGGTTTTCAACCGGTGGTACACGTACCATCGGTGATACAAGTCTATACACAGAAGGCTCAGGTGGTACGCGAGTGAAAAAAAAAGGTCGAGAACCACTGGTCTAATTGAACGGATTGGTACCATGGTACCACGTGAAACTCTCAAGACATTCGTATTGCTAGTCACGTGACTCGAGACTAGGCATTCTCGATGGCCCGGATTCCAACCCCGATCTCTAGAGCTATAAATTCGAACATTTAATCAGCGAAAAGTTCATTTTTAAAGAACTAATTTATAAAAATTTCTTATCTGTTAATAATTATTTTTTTAATTTATGCCCTTGTGTAGCCCAGAATATTACAACTGACCTCATAAATACTGTAATCGATCTTTCAAATGTATGTATTTTTATATGGATATGATGAAAAATAAATATNACTCGTACAACATGGAATTCGTATAAAACGGAATAATCAACAGTGTTATAGGGGGGTCGACTGTTATTTATATTGTAATTGTTATTAATAAATACATAAAGTTATATACATGAAGTCGAACTTCCAACAGCGCCCATTTCTAAATCATTTTTTTCAGGACTTTTTTAAATAAAAATGCATAGAATATAATAACTGCTACCTCCCAACTACGGCTACCTCTAAATAGCGACCAATTTTTAAAACAGAAATGTATACAGAATAACTTCCAGACAAAGGCCATGTTCATATAACACTTTCAGTGGCCGTTTTTCAGAGGTTTAAAATGTATAAATGTTTATTATTACAGTCGACCCCCCCTATAACACTGTTGATTTTTCTGTTTTATATGAATTCCATGTTGTACGAGTCACTTAGATTTTACAAATACGTGTGCCGGGCTGTGAACAGCTCACGTATCTGTAAATTCTAAGTGACTCGTACAACATGGAATTCATATAAAACGGAAAAATCAACAGTGTCATAGGGGGTCGACTGTATTATTATTATTTTTTTAATATTCAGAATACATTTAAAATTATATTCTTCATAAATTTTACAAGATTTCACATGAGTGCATTTTTATTTTTATTTTTAAAAAAAATCTTTTTTTTTCCTCAATAAAAAAAAGTTCACTTTTCAGAAAACATTCGAGTATTTTTTAATTAAATTTTCAAATGAAAAAGGAAATTCTACTAACTAAATTTTGTAATAGAAGAAGCATCTTTAATTCATTTGTTACGTCTTACTCCTTGTTTTTTTTTAATTCTCCTCTTCCTCTTCCTCCTCCTCCTCCTCTTATTCTTTTAAATGTATTTTTTTTAAAGTTATAAGCATAATATTTCATAAAAGAAAATTATAGCATTAGTAATTTTTGTACATTAAATTAATCATATTTTTGAAACATGTGATACATTCGCATACATTACAGAAAAGAAATGGGGAAAATATTCTTTTCCTTGGGAGAAAAAGAGGAAATTAAATTCGTAAATTTACTAGGGAAAGAAAGAAAAAAAAAGAGAGAGAATGATTTTCCATAAGTGCAGTAGGGAAGTAGAAGAGGAGCATTCATAACATATTCTAATAAGTAAGCACACTACAAACTCTGTTGATAGTACACCTCTTAATAGATGTACTAGTAAGGGAAATGCATTAGAGATGCTCTTCTATTAAGGAAATGTGCCGGTGAAATATTATAACAGGAAATTACACTAACAGTATTTCAACTTAGTAAAAGAAAGCATTAAGAAAAAAAATGTAATAAAATAAAAGAAAAAATCGAATGTATATTGTCGTGACGTCGTCATAATGTCGGGCTGAAATTTTAAATCATATTTTTAATTTATCTAATTTAAAATATATGCTCGCGATCTCAAATTAGTCATTTTATTACCCCTGTACATCATACTTTTCCTGATAACAACCGAGTCATGCAGGTAACCTATCTAACATACTTTTCGAGAAAATTTTCAGGTGAAATCATGTGACTTCCGGACCGGAAGTTCGTATATATTTAGTCGGAAACTCCGGCCCCTACACTTTCCAAGTCTGGTCTCGATTTTCATCTATTTAACTCCGTTAGCGAGTTAACGAAAGATACGCAGACGGATGACAATTAAAATGTGCAATTTGAATTACAATTCAAACTTACGAGAAAAATGAAATAAAATTCAAATATTTCAACGAATAATTTTACAAATTCGTAAATAAAATTTTGAATTTTTATTATTATAATTTAATAATACTTTGTAAAGAAAAGAATGTATTTATATTATTTATTTTCAACGTATCTTACTTCTCTGGAGATATTTTCACGAAATTTTATCTAACGAGTTGTTTTATTTCTCTTTGTAAATAAGATAAAAAGAAAACTTTTAATAAAGAGATAATATTAATAAATTCTATACGGGTAAAATATTATTATTATTATTTTCCTTAGGCGTATCATTTTTGTTCATTTTCAATCTAATTTTTGAAGATCTAAAGGGAGGAAAAATGGCCTTAAGTCTTTAAAAAGTCGTCATTGAAATGATCAAAGTTTGTTCTGGAAAATTTATATTTTTCTAACTTTTTAAACAGTCAAATATAATTTACATCTTCCTGATTACAGTCCATATTTTTATTATTAAATTATAAAAAGTGTGAACCCGTATTAAATGTTAGTTTATCTTTATTATATTTATCACGAAGTTTCGAGGGGAAGAAATCAGGGGGGAGAGTGATGTGTCTAGTTTCACGATGGCTTATATTCTCAGCAGGGTCCTAGAGAGTAAGTATGAAAAATTTGATGCAGATCGATCAGAGGATTTAGAAGTATATAGAGAACAGACAAATGGACATTCGATTAAATTTGTCTATTTTCAGAGCATTGGAATTATGTTATTTAAATTTGTAATTAAGCTTAGTTAGGTCCAGATTTTATGCATTAACTAAACGAGCTAAAGATTTGGGCCTCGTATCAGTATTTGGTAGATGTGAAGGTCCTGTTATATGTTATAGTTTAGGGTCATAGTAAGTCTACTCCCTCCAGCCCTGAGCTTAGTGAATCTTCATTTTATTCACATATTTTTGAAATTAAGGAAGATGTACAGTACATCTTAAATTCCAAGTAATGCTGTATTCGATCATTTATGTAATGTATATGCCTAAATAATATGATAATCTGATGCATATACTGCATTATCATCACATACACATATTTTTTTAAGATAAAAACAACAAAAAATTAATACGTACACATAAAATTTGTTGTTTTTACTGTGAATCAGTTGCTACTTATGAGGATGCCACTTGTAAATAAATAAATAAATAAATAAAATTTATAATTTTCATGTTTACATCCTTGCAGTAAAGCCGTTACTTTATGTAATTACGACTACTACGTAAACATTTCTCGACAAATCTCATATTTTTTTCATACGTTCTCATCCAGTACTCTATCTTCTCTAATCTTTCTTATCCTCTTGCTCTCTTCCTCCCTCTACTCCCGTGATATTATGTTTGATAATACTAAAAATGACTTAAAAATTGTATTAATAAGTAAGTTTTAACAAAATTTTCCTTTACATAAAGATAAAATATATTTATATTTATTTTTTTTATAAAAAAAAATTAGCTAAAATAATAAATAAATTGCCATCACTAATTACTAGTGATGCCAATTTATAGTATTTGCCACTGTCATTAAATCACCAAACATCAGTAACGATTACTGTTTACTGATTTACAGTTAAGTGATGGCTGATAGACCATTGTAAGCAAGTTTAATGATGAAAATTAACGTTTATCCCGATAAACTAAAGCATATTTTTAAGCATAAATCGAATTAGTCGTGATCAAGAAATAGTATTAATGATTATAATTCTCGTTGACTAAATCGTATTAAAGATAATCATCACTAATCACTAAATTGAATTACTGATGACTATCGTCAATCAGTATCTGTATTAGTGATCCTTATCGCAAATCACTAACAGACTTAGTGATCAATAACGCTACCAACTAAACGGAATTTAGCGCTTTATATCTTTCTAAACTTTTCCAACTGTTACAAAATAATAAGATCTTATTATTTTGTATGTAATTTGTATGCTCAAGCTGCAAAATTTTTAATATATATAATTTAAAATATATGCTCTCGATCTCAAATTGATAGTGGCTTGCCCCTGTAAATCATACTTTTCCTGACGACAGCAGAGTCGTGCCAGTCATCTAACTAACTCAGTTCCGGAGAAAATTTTTGAATTGAAATCACGTGACTTCCGGTCTTGACTAGAATTTTTGTGTACATTTAATCAGTGCCTCCTGCACTTAAGCTTTTTCCATATCTGATCTCGAGATTAAGAAAGAACAGACAGACAGATGTGCGACAGTGAGAATTTATAGATCTACAATATTTTTTCAAATTGGAGCCTAATTAAATAGTATCTGTAATCATTATCACAATCAGTAACAGTATTTCTGATAAACGTTACCACGTAATGATAGTGATCGTTAATTGCTACATTAATGATAGTAATTCTGTTTACTGTTTACTCCAGTAGTCAGTATCATTAATTATTTAGTAATATTAGTGACTATTATTACTATTCATTATCATATATGATATAATTATAATGTATAACGTATTAGTGGATGATATTTACTTTCATAACAATGCTATATCGTAATAGATAAGAGACGTTGTAATTATATCTTTTATCATTATAATTTTTAAGTATCGTGATAAGTCATTAGCTTATAAATTATAGTGATTTCTTCTGTTACGGGAGTAGATACATATCTAATTTAATTAGAGTTAGTGATTATCTATGTAATTATCATTTATTATTGCTATTCTAGTAGTTATTCTATATTGGGTTCTGTTCCAAACGATATATAGGGGATGGGATGCTAGTTTCGCGTAGACTTTTGTGTGTTTTGCCTTTTAAAAGCCTTAATTCTACGTTAAGGAAGTGTGCTATATTGTCTTTAATTTGTCCCAGTGAGCCTTAACTGGTTTTTGTTGACCAGGCTAGTGAACTGTTTAATGTTGGGTTTGATGCTCCAAATGTTACATAGGGATGAAATGTATGTATTTTGCCTTTTTAAAGCCTTAATTCTAGATCAAGAAGGTTGAAATTTTCATTTCATGTGTACCTTTGCGTATACTGGACCAGATATAAGAACAGAACACACTTTCTCCATCTCGACTTGAAACTTAGGCAAAATATAAATTTATTCTATTCTACACAGTAAATATTTATAAATTTATAACTAAATCTACATAAAAATAACTAAATAACACTAAAAAAGCAATATCCCAAATCATATTTTAACTTGTTATAATTGTTTTAAATGCATAATTACCGTGTAACAATTTCCGGTCGATAAGGAGAAACGTATGCAAATCATAAATTAAAATCAATGTGCTTCGTAACGATAAATATATTTAGATATAGATATTTGAATTAATAATCTGATATATTATTATAAAGTTAATATAAATTAGTACGAAGGCATTACAACGTTTATAACATTAAAATTAAACACGAAATTAATTTTTAAATTGAAAGATAACTCATTGACTTCTATAGCTTTTTCTTAATTAAATTTAAAGTTTAATAGTCTTAGAATATTAAACAATTAGATATATTTGGTTAGTTGATTAAGCTCTCCAAATATAATAGATTATTCTATTTATTGATAGAAGTTATTCTACTATTGAGTACAATCAAGTTCCTTCTATACATTTCGCTTCTACCAGTTTCCTGTTACAGAAACGTAATCACTTCTCCCATTCACTCTTATATAATATATTTTGAAGTCAATCGATATTATTTTTAATCTCTTACAAAATAAAATTAAATAATTAAGATTATATCTTAGTTATTATTGATATTAGAGACACGTAATTAAATTTTAATACAGGGGAGGAAAAAAAAAAGTATATACACAAACACAAGCTTCATAATCTTCTCTTTGTTGAGATGTTAATTAGATGATTAATCCCTTTCTTATATCTATTTTTATATGTATTATATTTATTAAATTATTTTTATAATCTTAATTACCTTTAGATCTATCATTAGCATTGTTTTAAATACAGAAAGAAGCGAGATTGTATGTTTGTCTATTCGTGCGAATAGACAAATATACAACCTTATAGTATTTATATTTAAAAAAAGTATAGGAAGACTTTATTAAATGATTTAAAATATTTTTAAAAATTAATTTAAATTATAATTTTAATCATTTTTTTACGCTTCGGTAGAGACTTTTATAGTTAGGTATCGTTGAAATTAACTGCTTTAAAAAGGCATTTTGACAATTTTTAAATCTAAAAATACAGTTTTTTTTTCTTTTTTTAAATCTAATTTCACCCTTTTTTCTGTTCTTTCGCCTACTAATTTGTTCTTTCATTTATTTTTTTTTTCTGAAAAACTAATACAGTTAAGCTGTAGAGCTGAGTTATATTCACGAGAGAAATTAGAAAAAAATATTGTTAAATTCTGTGGACAAGGAGAGGAAAATAATTAAAAAAAAAAAAAAAAACTGTTCCTCTTGATCAGCAATTATTCATCCGTTAAAAGTTTGTAGACATTTTATAAATAAGAATTTTCTTTATTCAGTCATTTCCCCCCCTAAACATATATATATATAATTCTTTTTCCCCCCTTATCCCGATTAACCTAAAAATATTTTACTTCTTTAAAATTAGATCATAAATTTATTTTTAAAAGTAATTTCAAGATTAAATTTAAAGCGATATTATTAAAATATTCTTTTTAATTTAGTCTATTTTACTTATATTTAAGCAGAAAAAATTTTTAAATAACGTTTTTTTTTTAAAAAAAAAAAAAAGGTTATTTATAATTTAATTTACGAATGTCTTAAAGTAAAAGTTGAAAATTTTGTACGAGGGAAAAATTATATATAAATTTTAATTAATTAAATTCTTATTAATTTTCGGGACGAACAACTGGATTTTTATTCTACAGTAATGTTAACATTAGAGCATATAAGTCTCGATATAACGTTTTCTTAAATAGTGCTAATGAATATTAGCAAAAAAATTTTTTTTTGTCCGGCATATCACGTATAACTCGTTCATATACCTCGATTTAGCGCTGTCTTAAATAACGCCACTCTCACATATCACGTATAACTCGTTCATATACCTCGATTTAGCGCTGTCTTAAATAACGCCACTCTCACATATCACGTATAACTCGTTCATATACCTCGATTTAGCGCTGTCTTAAATAACGCCACTCTCACATATCACGTATAACTCGTTCATATACCTCGATTTAGCGCTGTCTTAAATAACGCCACTCTCACATATCACGTATAACTCGTTCATATACCTCGATTTAGCGCTGTCTTAAATAACGCCACTCTCACATATCACGTATAACTCGTTCATATACCTCGATTTAGCGCTGTCTTAAATAACGCCACTCTCACATATCACGTATAACTCGTTCATATACTTCGATTTAGCGCTGTCTTAAATAACGCCACTCTCACATATCACGTATAACTCGTTCATATACCTCGATTTAGCGCTGTATTAAATAACGTCACTCTCACATATCACGTATAACGCGTTCCTATACCTCTATTTAGCGCTGTCTTAAATAACGCCACTCTCAATGAGATACTGTATAAACCAAGTAACTCGTGTTTATACATTACCTCATTTATTATACAACATTTTTTCTTATTGTTTAATTAAACACTTGATTTAATACCAATTTCAGAAGTGACTCTATATAGCGCTACCCTCCTATAAAACGTTAATGAATACTAGCCAACGAGCTACCAGAAGTACTTTTTATTATTATTATTATTATTTAGTATCAATATATATATGACATTGTTTCATCAAATTACGTGTACAGTACATAGCTCATTATTATACATAAATTATATTATTCCAGATACTTTAATTTAGCGCCAGTTTCGGGAGCGAAAAAATCAAACAACAACAACAATGCTATATCGATGTTTTTTTGATAAAATTAATTTAAGTTAATAATAATTTTAATGGTAGATCGACAGAGATGACGTTCTCTTTGTTAATGTTATATAGTGACTTCGAGAAGAGAGAGAGAGAGAGAGAGGAAAAAAAAAAGGATGGAAGAAAGGATTTTTTTAAACTTACTTAATTCAAAATTTAATATATATATATAGGGCCTACATTTTATTTTATTTTTTATTATTATTTTTTTGATAAATTTCACGAACTTTTCGTCAAAAGTGAACAAAGTTGAATTTAATGAAATTTATTTTTAAAAAAATAAAGAAAGAATAATAATAAAAAAAGAAGAAATGATGATAGATGTATCAGAGATTCCATTTTCACTAAAGTTGGGAAAAATCAAAATCTCATTCTCTTCGCAGATAACATTTTTCAAATTTTACTTTCTTTTTTTTTTTTAATTTTTCTCTCCTTCCTATCTTATAATAATAATAATAATAATAATTTTTTAGACTTAAATAGTTTAATTTTATTAAATTATAAATAAATAAAAATACGTAACTTCCGGTCCAGACCGAAAGTTCGCTTACAGTTGACCAGGAGCTTATCTGGTCTGGATTTTAGCAGTGTCTTGCCCCTGTACATCATACTTCTCCTGATAACAATCGAGTCATGCCAGCCTGGAGAAAATTTTTGAATTCGTCTATCTATCTAACACTATATTCTTGAGATTAACGAAGGATAGACAACCGGAACGTATGTCTGAAATTTTAAAAATTGCAATCTAATAAAGAAAGATAAATATCGCTATTTAGATAATTAAATTATTAGTTGAGGTTACATTGCGGTTTTGACAAAACAAACAAAGAGAAAAATTCGAATTAAAATAAAGAAATTTACGAATGAAATTCTTCAATTAAGATAAATTTAACACCCGCATAAAATGCTAAAAATAAAATTCAGTTGATAAATTCGCTTTACTGATAAGAATCTGACAGTATAAACCATTGTAAACACAATCGGAATGACTCCCGCTTACCTTAAAACTGATAAAAATTTTATTAATAATCAATACATTAAATAAAAATTATACAAATATTTCATACTCTTTTATAGTTTATACAATTGATTAGTGTATATAAAAGAATAAAATATATCGTAGTGTTTATTTCTTTTATTCTATAGTAAATTACTAAAGAACATTTCAGCCATACACTTACATTTATAACGTTATAATTTCATTTGTAATGTATATAATCGGTTTTGATTTTTATGTAATTTTTCACTTAGACTAACCGAAAAAATAAAAAAATGCCAAGAAAGGAAGATAATACATTACAATATTTCTATCGACTACCTTAATCTTATTTCTCATTTTTCATATTGATTACACAGGCTCATGTTAGATAACATCAGCAAAGATTTTTCTGTTTACAAGAGCATTAGAAATAATAATAATAATAATAATAATAATAATAATAATTTTTTAGACTTAAATAGTTTAATTTTATTAAATTATAAATAAATAAAAATACGTAACTTCCGGTCCAGACCGAAAGTTCGCTTACAGTTGACCAGGAGCTTATCTGGTCTGGATTTTAGCAGTGTCTTGCCCCTGTACATCATACTTCTCCTGATAACAATCGAGTCATGCCAGCCTGGAGAAAATTTTTGAATTCGTCTATCTATCTAACACTATATTCTTGAGATTAACGAAGGATAGACAACCGGAACGTATGTCTGAAATTTTAAAAATTGCAATCTAATAAAGAAAGATAAATATCGCTATTTAGATAATTAAATTATTAGTTGAGGTTACATTGCGGTTTTGACAAAACAAACAAAGAGAAAAATTCGAATTAAAATAAAGAAATTTACGAATGAAATTCTTCAATTAAGATAAATTTAACACCCGCATAAAATGCTAAAAATAAAATTCAGTTGATAAATTCGCTTTACTGATAAGAATCTGACAGTATAAACCATTGTAAACACAATCGGAATGACTCCCGCTTACCTTAAAACTGATAAAAATTTTATTAATAATCAATACATTAAATAAAAATTATACAAATATTTCATACTCTTTTATAGTTTATACAATTGATTAGTGTATATAAAAGAATAAAATATATCGTAGTGTTTATTTCTTTTATTCTATAGTAAATTACTAAAGAACATTTCAGCCATACACTTACATTTATAACGTTATAATTTCATTTGTAATGTATATAATCGGTTTTGATTTTTATGTAATTTTTCACTTAGACTAACCGAAAAAATAAAAAAATGCCAAGAANATGAGTGCATTTTTATTTTTATTTTTAAAAAAAATCTTTTTTTTTCCTCAATAAAAAAAAGTTCACTTTTCAGAAAACATTCGAGTATTTTTTAATTAAATTTTCAAATGAAAAAGGAAATTCTACTAACTAAATTTTGTAATAGAAGAAGCATCTTTAATTCATTTGTTACGTCTTACTCCTTGTTTTTTTTTAATTCTCCTCTTCCTCTTCCTCCTCCTCCTCCTCTTATTCTTTTAAATGTATTTTTTTTAAAGTTATAAGCATAATATTTCATAAAAGAAAATTATAGCATTAGTAATTTTTGTACATTAAATTAATCATATTTTTGAAACATGTGATACATTCGCATACATTACAGAAAAGAAATGGGGAAAATATTCTTTTCCTTGGGAGAAAAAGAGGAAATTAAATTCGTAAATTTACTAGGGAAAGAAAGAAAAAAAAAGAGAGAGAATGATTTTCCATAAGTGCAGTAGGGAAGTAGAAGAGGAGCATTCATAACATATTCTAATAAGTAAGCACACTACAAACTCTGTTGATAGTACACCTCTTAATAGATGTACTAGTAAGGGAAATGCATTAGAGATGCTCTTCTATTAAGGAAATGTGCCGGTGAAATATTATAACAGGAAATTACACTAACAGTATTTCAACTTAGTAAAAGAAAGCATTAAGAAAAAAAATGTAATAAAATAAAAGAAAAAATCGAATGTATATTGTCGTGACGTCGTCATAATGTCGGGCTGAAATTTTAAATCATATTTTTAATTTATCTAATTTAAAATATATGCTCGCGATCTCAAATTAGTCATTTTATTACCCCTGTACATCATACTTTTCCTGATAACAACCGAGTCATGCAGGTAACCTATCTAACATACTTTTCGAGAAAATTTTCAGGTGAAATCATGTGACTTCCGGACCGGAAGTTCGTATATATTTAGTCGGAAACTCCGGCCCCTACACTTTCCAAGTCTGGTCTCGATTTTCATCTATTTAACTCCGCGAGTTAACGAAAGATACGCAGACGGATGACAATTAAAATGTGCAATTTGAATTACAATTCAAACTTACGAGAAAAATGAAATAAAATTCAAATATTTCAACGAATAATTTTACAAATTCGTAAATAAAATTTTGAATTTTTATTATTATAATTTAATAATACTTTGTAAAGAAAAGAATGTATTTATATTATTTATTTTCAACGTATCTTACTTCTCTGGAGATATTTTCACGAAATTTTATCTAACGAGTTGTTTTATTTATCTTTGTAAATAAGATAAAAAGAAAACTTTTAATAAAGAGATAATATTAATAAATTCTATACGGGTAAAATATTATTATTATTATTTTCCTTAGGCGTATCATTTTTGTTCATTTTCAATCTAATTTTTGAAGATCTAAAGGGAGGAAAAATGGCCTTAAGTCTTTAAAAAGTCGTCATTGAAATGATCAAAGTTTGTTCTGGAAAATTTATATTTTTCTAACTTTTTAAACAGTCAAATATAATTTACATCTTCCTGATTACAGTCCATATTTTTATTATTAAATTATAAAAAGTGTGAACCCGTATTAAATGTTAGTTTATCTTTATTATATTTATCACGAAGTTTCGAAGGGAAGAAATCAGGGGGGAGAGTGATGTGTCTAGTTTCACGATGGCTTATATTCTCAGCAGGGTCCTAGAGAGTAAGTATGAAAAATTTGATGCAGATCGATCAGAGGATTTAGAAGTATATAGAGAACAGACAAATGGACATTCGATTAAATTTGTCTATTTTCAGAGCATTGGAATTATGTTNTTTGTTACGTCTTACTCCTTGTTTTTTTTTAATTCTCCTCTTCCTCTTCCTCCTCCTCTTATTCTTTTAAATGTATTTTTTTTAAAGTTATAAGCATAATATTTCATAAAAGAAAATTATAGCATTAGTAATTTTTGTACATTAAATTAATCATATTTTTGAAACATGTGATACATTCGCATACATTACAGAAAAGAAATGGGGAAAATATTCTTTTCCTTGGGAGAAAAAGAGGAAATTAAATTCGTAAATTTACTAGGGAAAGAAAGAAAAAAAAAGAGAGAGAATGATTTTCCATAAGTGCAGTAGGGAAGTAGAAGAGGAGCATTCATAACATATTCTAATAAGTAAGCACACTACAAACTCTGTTGATAGTACACCTCTTAATAGATGTACTAGTAAGGGAAATGCATTAGAGATGCTCTTCTATTAAGGAAATGTGCCGGTGAAATATTATAACAGGAAATTACACTAACAGTATTTCAACTTAGTAAAAGAAAGCATTAAGAAAAAAAATGTAATAAAATAAAAGAAAAAATCGAATGTATATTGTCGTGACGTCGTCATAATGTCGGGCTGAAATTTTAAATCATATTTTTAATTTATCTAATTTAAAATATATGCTCGCGATCTCAAATTAGTCATTTTATTACCCCTGTACATCATACTTTTCCTGATAACAACCGAGTCATGCAGGTAACCTATCTAACATACTTTTCGAGAAAATTTTCAGGTGAAATCATGTGACTTCCGGACCGGAAGTTCGTATATATTTAGTCGGAAACTCCGGCCCCTACACTTTCCAAGTCTGGTCTCGATTTTCATCTATTTAACTCCGTTAGCGAGTTAACGAAAGATACGCAGACGGATGACAATTAAAATGTGCAATTTGAATTACAATTCAAACTTACGAGAAAAATGAAATAAAATTCAAATATTTCAACGAATAATTTTACAAATTCGTAAATAAAATTTTGAATTTTTATTATTATAATTTAATAATACTTTGTAAAGAAAAGAATGTATTTATATTATTTATTTTCAACGTATCTTACTTCTCTGGAGATATTTTCACGAAATTTTATCTAACGAGTTGTTTTATTTCTCTTTGTAAATAAGATAAAAAGAAAACTTTTAATAAAGAGATAATATTAATAAATTCTATACGGGTAAAATATTATTATTATTATTTTCCTTAGGCGTATCATTTTTGTTCATTTTCAATCTAATTTTTGAAGATCTAAAGGGAGGAAAAATGGCCTTAAGTCTTTAAAAAGTCGTCATTGAAATGATCAAAGTTTGTTCTGGAAAATTTATATTTTTCTAACTTTTTAAACAGTCAAATATAATTTACATCTTCCTGATTACAGTCCATATTTTTATTATTAAATTATAAAAAGTGTGAACCCGTATTAAATGTTAGTTTATCTTTATTATATTTATCACGAAGTTTCGAGGGGAAGAAATCAGGGGGGAGAGTGATGTGTCTAGTTTCACGATGGCTTATATTCTCAGCAGGGTCCTAGAGAGTAAGTATGAAAAATTTGATGCAGATCGATCAGAGGATTTAGAAGTATATAGAGAACAGACAAATGGACATTCGATTAAATTTGTCTATTTTCAGAGCATTGGAATTATGTTATTTAAATTTGTAATTAAGCTTAGTTAGGTCCAGATTTTATGCATTAACTAAACGAGCTAAAGATTTGGGCCTCGTATCAGTATTTGGTAGAGGTGAAGGTCCTGTTATATGTTATAGTTTAGGGTCATAGTAAGTCTACTCCCTCCAGCCCTGAGCTTAGTGAATCTTCATTTTATTCACATATTTTTGAAATTAAGGAAGATGTACAGTACATCTTAAATTCCAAGTAATGCTGTATTCGATCATTTATGTAATGTATATGCCTAAATAATATGATAATCTGATGCATATACTGCATTATCATCACATACACATATTTTTTTAAGATAAAAACAACAAAAAATTAATACGTACACATAAAATTTGTTGTTTTTACTGTGAATCAGTTGCTACTTATGAGGATGCCACTTGTAAATAAATAAATAAAATTTATAATTTTCATGTTTACATCCTTGCAGTAAAGCCGTTACTTTATGTAATTACGACTACTACGTAAACATTTCTCGACAAATCTCATATTTTTTTCATACGTTCTCATCCAGTACTCTATCTTCTCTAATCTTTCTTATCCTCTTGCTCTCTTCCTCCCTCTACTCCCGTGATATTATGTTTGATAATACTAAAAATGACTTAAAAATTGTATTAATAAGTAAGTTTTAACAAAATTTTCCTTTACATAAAGATAAAATNAATGTCTCCGTTGAAGCGAAGTATTCACACACAGCAGGAACTGGTGGCGCCCTCGTACGGCCACTTCTCCATTTATGTGTCTTATCAATAAAAATCAATTCAACTGTTTGTCATCGTGGCCATATAGACTTTGTTGCTTATCCATGCGAAAAGGATTTGCACGTAAACATTCATTGTTCTCATCAGTGTCATGCTATTTATATATAATACAGCATTATGTTTTCTTTCTTTAATAAAATATCACAGTGATGGTGATGCTACATATAAGAGAAAATTTCATATTTACATACCATTTACATATCTATGCTCTTAATTAAACTTATTAACTAAATATATTAACATATTTAATAAAAGTTTGCAAAGGGGGTTTTATAACTCGACTACAGTATAACACACTTATAAATAAGGTAATGGATTTTATAAGAGGATGAGTCGTGCGAGAGGGATTTTTCTTACAAATTTTCTCCCCTCCCCTACGGCCCCCGAGCAAAAGAGAGGTGGAAAAAAAACACAGAAATAATTAATTAGTAACCTCTAGTATTGAATCGCATTAAAAAACTTAGTGACGTCATTTTCTTTTAAGGGAAAAATTTGGATTCTAGCCAACATAGTTGAAAAATATAATTAGGAAGAAAGAAAAAAAAAAAAATACAACGTTTTCTAAACTTCTTTGAAAATGTACTTCAAAGCAAATTTGTAATTAAAATTCAGATATAACTAATATAGATGGATAAGAGAAAAGATTGAAATAACAGCCTTGGAAGAAACACACAGGATATCAAAAATATTGAACAAAATAATGAAAACAGGATTAAGGACTTTCGCCTCTCGAAATTGGAATTTTAAATTTTTATTTTTTTAAAAAAATAAATCAGATATATATATACAATTTATGCATGATAATCTTCACGAGTGAAGACTCTAGCGTGTTCAATGGATAAATTTATACTTATTTAATCATAGAAAAATTTATACACAATGATTTCTAGAGCTTATTTATTTCTGTATGATAAAGAAATATTTTTTTTTACGTTAATTACTGAAAAAGTTAAATTTTATACTTACTAAAATTTGAAAAAAACAAATAATTTAATAATTTTATCGTAAAATTCGAGTATTATAAGGTGTACAAATTAATTAATTTCTACCNACACTTACATTAATAACGTTATAATTTCATTTGTAATGTATATAATCGGTTTTGATTTTTATGTAATTTTTCACTTAGACTAACCGAAAAAATAAAAAAATGCCAAGAAAGGAAGATAATACATTACAATATTTCTATCGACTACCTTAATCTTATTTCTCATTTTTCATATTGATTACACAGGCTCATGTTAGATAACATCAGCAAAGATTTTTCTGTTTACAAGAGCATTAGAAATAATAATAATAATAGTGTGGTAGACAAGGGAAAATATTAAATAATTTGTAAATTATTTAAATTATAATAAGGAAATAGAAGAATTTCTATAGTTTTGTTTTAAATTCGGATAAGTTTATTGTTGCAGTTTATTTATAAAGGAGTTTCATCAAGAGCTGATATCATTTACAAGCAATTGTAAAATCGATACCATCTGCGAATAGCTTGCTATATATTTTCAACAAAAGTTTTCTATTGTCAACTAACACAATGAATTCATTTATCCGGGTTTTCGAGTTTGTTTTTGACGTTTGAAGATTTACCTGATAATAAATTGTTTATTGGAGAATTTATTTTCTTCCGCCAATTTTATATAACAATTGTTTATATATATATATATATATTCTTCCCTTCCCCGTATTAAGGTAATTTGTAAAATCTTTAATGGGCAAAATTGCTGATGTTAATACTGATTGGTAGTGTTTGTCACTTGATTGGCATTTACGGGTAATGCCTAAGGACGTTTGCCTAAAATGACGTAAAGTAAAGATCACATAGAGCAACAGTGATACTGAAAGTTGTACTGTTTAAATATATCGATTGTATGCAGTGAGGATAATGCCGAAATCTACTGATTTACAACTTGGAATATCTTTTTGGGGTCTTTATTACTTTACAATGTAAATGTATTTTTGAGTTTTTCACACTTTCTTTACAACTTTTCAATCTTTTGCTCTTCTTTATGAGTCCCAGTTTTGTTTTATACGATGAATATATTTTATACAGTTTCTTCCCTTCTCTACCCTATCCGCATGCTAAATTTTTTTTTTTTTGTTTTTGTATGTGTGTGTGTGTGAAATGGAAGAGCATACGAAAGAGAAACATTGTTTCTTGAAAATTTCAGCCATACTGATCGTGGTTCCTGTTTTAATGCATGAAAAGGCGACACGTGTATTCTAGACGAAGAGTTAAAATGTATGTTTTTCAGGATGAAAGGGACTGTTTTGTAACGGACAAACACACTACAAGAGTGATATATTGAAAAATCTGCAGTGTCAAAGAAAGCATAAAATTTGAAGCGATTGGTAAAAATATCCGTGCGTGATTAATATGGCTTTAGTGAATGGAGAAAAAAAAATAACAGATTATAAATAAACCATAGAAAAAAATTCCAGCCGTGATGATATGTGTACATCATTTAACACATATAAATTCATCGTCATCATTAAGAAGAAGCGATTATCGATTCGGTATTAATCGATAAAGCACTAAACTATCTTCCTTAATACTAATCGAACTTCACGGAAATTTACTTTAAAAATCGATTAGTTAAAAGTGTAAATGTGTTGATAATCTAAATAAATCGATTAGAGGAGTAGAATATTAAATCAAAAAAAAAATTATTTACAAGATTTTTATGCACGGTAATTTATTACTGTTATAAATTACATCGTATTTTTGTGGCTTATAAAAAAAAGTGAGACAGAAAAGAGATAAAGAATCTTTCCATCAAGCACATTTTGAGAAAGGAAAAAAAAAATTATCCAACTCGTGGAAAGAAGACATTAAAATATATTTTATAACTCGTATTCGTGAGTTATCAGATACGAGATTTAAAAAAAAAAAAGAATGTTGAGTAGATATTAATTTACATTATGCTTAAGAAAAAGGAGTTCTATTAGAGAAAACATGAGTGTAAAAAAATTGATTTATATGCAAAGTATTTTTTTATCTCATTGAAAATACATTATATATTGATAAATTATGAAAAAAAGCAGTTTCCTAATAGATGTAATGCGATAGCGCTTTATTATTTACGTTTATAATAAATGTATAACTAACCTCGAGGTGTAGAATTTATCAGCATGAAAAGTAGTAGTTTAGAGTTATTCTATGTATTATTATTATTATTAGAAGGAGGAGGAGGAGGAGGAAGAAGAAGAGGTAGAGCCTTCTCAGGAGTCTAGGTTGAAGAAAGGAGATTAAAGAGATGAAGAGGATAAGAGAAGAGAAGGTCTCAATAGTATACTAAGCAACTAGGATGAGTGAGAAAGTATAAAAATAAATAAATTTGTTGAGATAATTCGAAGTAAAGATTTTTATTAATTCATATTTAAAATATTCTTAAATGAGTAATTAATGAGTAAAATATCAGTTTTCCATATCAAGATTTACTGCTAATAATTGGTAAATTTTCTGAATTTAATTAAAAATATTTTAATCTAATTAGCGGGATATTATTTATGTGCTGATTTAAGATTACAGATTTTTTTCCCCTTCTTTATTTTATATTTATATATTGTTCATGTGCAGCTGAATATCGAAAGATGAATTAATTTTAACACTAATTAGGTGATTTTTATGTCACGAAACAAATTACGTATCGAGTTACAATCTTGTTAATTTTGGCACTGTTAGCCATTTTGAAGAAATTTGATTATTTTCATGTAAGAAATTGCTTATATTTATTACTAAAAAAGTGTGTATTTTTGGCACGTTTGACGTATTTATGTACTTACATTCAATGCTTAAAAATTTAACTAAAATTGAGCAAAAATTATGTTTTAAAATTGAATAAATAAATTAAATAACTCCAATTTTATAAAGTTAATAAGTCTAAAGCTGAATAAATTGCATTTATTTTATTTAGGTCTGCACGAAACACATTTACAATATATTTGATTAATATTTTTAAGAGATTTTATTAATTATATAAGATGAATTGTTAAGTAGAGTGAAGGAGAAAAAATATATATGTGAATAAAAAATAAAATGAAATCAAGTAGAATGGAGTCTGTCAATATTAATGGTTAGGGAATTAAAAAATGAAATATTAACGTATAGAATGTAACAAAATCCTATATCATTCTTCTGAGAATAGATAAATGCAAGACAGCTTAACTTTTCCCTATTGAACATTTTTGGTCGAGATATTATAAAAGAAGATTGGACCTTCTGTAGATAACATACATTCGTTCCGTTGATTGGCTAGAAACGGAAAACAAGTAACGATGGTTGGAGATATGAATCATTGTATGATTGGTCAAAGCACCAACAATCGCATCTATTGTTAATTGTTTTCTATTTCGAACTAATCAGAAATATTAATACAAGTAATCTGTAAATGATCTTGTTTTTTTCTTATAGAATATCATAATTAAAGCATTCCATTAAGAAAAATATGGCAACGTTTTTCCTGGCATTCTTTATTTTTCATCCCTAATAATTGCTATCATTACCTTTAAGTTTTTAGATCGGTGGGGAGATATTAAAGACTTGGAACCATATCTCACGAACCAACGGTTCGATTTTCCTGAAAATTTCTAGAAATGTTTCCCCCTAATATACGAAACTACCTGCAAAATTTCAGAAATTTTTGACAAACGGCACGTGAGTTATTAAGCTTTAAATTGGGCTCAAATTTTTTGCACCTTCCACATACACTAACATCCATATATGAAGAAAAGACCATACACTAACATCCATGCGTGCATTTCTCGATGTTTCAAGGTTCCATAAGTCCAAAAATATAAAAATATTGGGGTAAACATTTCTGAGTATCCCTNTAACAGACTTAGTGATCAATAACGCTACCAACTAAACGGAATTTAGCGCTTTATATCTTTCTAAACTTTTCCAACTGTTACAAAATAATAAGATCTTATTATTTTGTATGTAATTTGTATGCTCAAGCTGCAAAATTTTTAATATATATAATTTAAAATATATGCTCTCGATCTCAAATTGATAGTGGCTTGCCCCTGTAAATCATACTTTTCCTGACGACAGCAGAGTCGTGCCAGTCATCTAACTAACTCAGTTCCGGAGAAAATTTTTGAATTGAAATCACGTGACTTCCGGTCTTGACTAGAATTTTTGTGTACATTTAATCAGTGCCTCCTGCACTTAAGCTTTTTCCATATCTGATCTCGAGATTAAGAAAGAACAGACAGACAGATGTGCGACAGTGAGAATTTATAGATCTACAATATTTTTTCAAATTGGAGCCTAATTAAATAGTATCTGTAATCATTATCACAATCAGTAACAGTATTTCTGATAAACGTTACCACGTAATGATAGTGATCGTTAATTGCTACATTAATGATAGTAATTCTGTTTACTGTTTACTCCAGTAGTCAGTATCATTAATTATTTAGTAATATTAGTGACTATTATTACTATTCATTATCATATATGATATAATTATAATGTATAACGTATTAGTGGATGATATTTACTTTCATAACAATGCTATATCGTAATAGATAAGAGACGTTGTAATTATATCTTTTATCATTATAATTTTTAAGTATCGTGATAAGTCATTAGCTTATAAATTATAGTGATTTCTTCTGTTACGGGAGTAGATACATATCTAATTTAATTAGAGTTAGTGATTATCTATGTAATTATCATTTATTATTGCTATTCTAGTAGTTATTCTATATTGGGTTCTGTTCCAAACGATATATAGGGGATGGGATGCTAGTTTCGCGTAGACTTTTGTGTGTTTTGCCTTTTAAAAGCCTTAATTCTACGTTAAGGAAGTGTGCTATATTGTCTTTAATTTGTCCCAGTGAGCCTTAACTGGTTTTTGTTGACCAGGCTAGTGAACTGTTTAATGTTGGGTTTGATGCTCCAAATGTTACATAGGGATGAAATGTATGTATTTTGCCTTTTTAAAGCCTTAATTCTAGATTAAGGAAATGTGCTATATTGTCTTTAATTTGTCCCAGTGAGCCTTAACTGGTTTTTGTTGACCAGGCTAGTGAACTGTTTAATGTTGGGTTTGATGCTCCAAATGTTACATAGGGATGAAATGTATGTATTTTGCCTTTTTAAAGCCTTAATTCTAGATCAAGAAGGTTGAAATTTTCATTTCATGTGTACCTTTGCGTATACTGGACCAGATATAAGAACAGAACACACTTTCTCCATCTCGACTTGAAACTTAGGCAAAATATAAATTTATTCTATTCTACACAGTAAATATTTATAAATTTATAACTAAATCTACATAAAAATAACTAAATAACACTAAAAAAGCAATATCCCAAATCATATTTTAACTTGTTATAATTGTTTTAAATGCATAATTACCGTGTAACAATTTCCGGTCGATAAGGAGAAACGTATGCAAATCATAAATTAAAATCAATGTGCTTCGTAACGATAAATATATTTAGATATAGATATTTGAATTAATAATCTGATATATTATTATAAAGTTAATATAAATTAGTACGAAGGCATTACAACGTTTATAACATTAAAATTAAACACGAAATTAATTTTTAAATTGAAAGATAACTCATTGACTTCTATAGCTTTTTCTTAATTAAATTTAAAGTTTAATAGTCTTAGAATATTAAACAATTAGATATATTTGGTTAGTTGATTAAGCTCTCCAAATATAATAGATTATTCTATTTATTGATAGAAGTTATTCTACTATTGAGTACAATCAAGTTCCTTCTATACATTTCGCTTCTACCAGTTTCCTGTTACAGAAACGTAATCACTTCTCCCATTCACTCTTATATAATATATTTTGAAGTCAATCGATATTATTTTTAATCTCTTACAAAATAAAATTAAATAATTAAGATTATATCTTAGTTATTATTGATATTAGAGACACGTAATTAAATTTTAATACAGGGGAGGAAAAAAAAAAGTATATACACAAACACAAGCTTCATAATCTTCTCTTTGTTGAGATGTTAATTAGATGATTAATCCCTTTCTTATATCTATTTTTATATGTATTATATTTATTAAATTATTTTTATAATCTTAATTACCTTTAGATCTATCATTAGCATTGTTTTAAATACAGAAAGAAGCGAGATTGTATGTTTGTCTATTCGTGCGAATAGACAAATATACAACCTTATAGTATTTATATTTAAAAAAAGTATAGGAAGACTTTATTAAATGATTTAAAATATTTTTAAAAATTAATTTAAATTATAATTTNTATATATATATATATATATATAAAATGTAAATTCAAACTTGGAATAAATTTCTCCTTTTACATTAATAAAACAAAATAATAAATTGTCACTCTTAACTGAAAATTCCGTATTTAATTGCAAGCTCTCGAGATTAATAGCTGGAGTTAAAGCGCATGTATACATTTAATAAAGTACCTGCAAACACGATACAGCCAAGTTCAAAACACTTCTTGCATGTTAAAAAATATATATATATATGTATATATAAATCCCTCATCTTTCAAGCCAACCGCTCGAAAATTACTCCAACAATTACGCTGCATCTGGCATTTTGTATAGAGGAAGGGTTTTTCTGGAGTCCGAAATGTTACCCATATAAATTAAAATGTTACTTTTAATAATAAAAAGTTAGCTTTAAGACTAATTTTTTTGTTAATAAAGAAAATATTCTAAGTACTTTTATTTGTTTAAAAATGTAACGGCAAAAAGACCCTGCTCTATTTTAGGTCTCACGAAAGCTCTCGAGACCCTGCAGAGGGGTGTTCTAGATTTACGATATTGTCGGATTATTGAGAGTTTATAGACTTAAAGGTAAGGTATAGAATCAACTATCGCCTTTCTGAGCAGATTTCTTTTGCGGCTGTACTGTTTTTGTTATTGTGAAATTATGTACAGTACTGTACAATGATACTCCAACTGTAGACTTAATTCTTTATTAAATTCAATGCTACAAGTTCATTAAATGTATTTAAAACAAACGTGAATAACAGATAAACATATTACAATGAGGAGGATGTTAGCGAGTAATTGCGATGCCGGATTATCAAGAGTGTATTTTAATTATTTTAAAACTGATTAAAACTGTGGTTTATAAAATAAATATATAGGCCTATATATATATTTTTTTTTTCTTTTAGCGGGTTCAGTTTTTTAAATTATAGCTTTTTCAGACGAATCTATGGGAATTACACAATCTCAATCCTGATAGATAATTGAAGTTTCAAAAGTAATACTCTAATAAAATAGCATTAGAACTATGGAAAAATCCGAGGTAAGATATTGTTGTAGTTATAAGCTAAGAAAACAAAGGCATAAACCAGAAATTCCACTAAAAGTCTTCTTTTCTTCTTGTAGAAAAAAGAAAAAAATTCTTTATTATCTAGTAAGATNTTTTTGTTTTATTTTAATTTATTTTATTTTATTTTTTTATTATTTAATTATTCTTGTTTAATTAACTTGGTTCAATTTTCTGAAAATTAATTAAAACAATTAATTAAAATGGAAGATTATATATACATAAGCTATACATATCTCAGTTAAAATATGTATTTAAATATACATATTTTTACAGTTTAATTAATTTTGGCAGAAATTTAAAAAAAAAAAAACTTGTAAATTTTATATTTATTTAATCTATAAATATTCAGAATCAGTATCCATTTTAATGGAAATTATTTTTCTTGTTGCCCATTGAAGAAACTTTTGATTGATACGAAATAAGATAAAATAAGCCATCTTCTCCTTCTTCTTCCTATCAGTTATATATATAAATATATATATATATATTCATGTCAACAATTGAGATAAAGCAAAAATATAGGAATATCTTGTAGTAAAGTCACTATCTTACATGTTATACATGCACAATGTATTCATTTGCAAACATAAATATCACTTCAGAGCTCACGCTATACAATGGCTTAATTTGCATTTGTCATGAGTCAATATATTATCCGTTGAAAGTTTTGTAAAGATTCAAATGTTTTTAATTATTCTTTTGCGAAATTTCAATTCTACGTAACACTACTTTCAATTGCAGTGTTTTATTTACTAACCATTCACTTTTTTACCACGCTTCGATAATAACAAAATTTTAATATTAATTACGATTGATTGATTTAAAATTAATTTTTAATATGAATTTCGTTAAAAATCGAATCAAATAAAATTTTATAAAGCCATAAAATTAGTTAATTTCATTCAAAAATTCAAAAACCATTCGAAAGAGCCAATTAACGTTAAAGAATTTAAATAAACCAATAGGCGTTAAGAAATTAAAAACTTAAATTAACCAATAAAAGTTCTTGATTATTATAATTTCTTTTTAAAATTTTATTTATTTATTTATTTATTTATTTTTCGTATTTATTTATTTTAAAATAGTATTTTAAAGATTTAGCATTATTTTAAAATGCGAATTTATTACTGAAATTTACTTTTTTTTTCGAATGAACTCAAGCGATTTTTGAATAAACCAATAAACGTTGAGGAATATGAAATTTTGAATAAGCCAATAAACGTTAAGAAATTTAAAACTATAAAAGTAACCAATAAAATCGCTTAGATTTGAGATCGTATTTCATCGCGTTTGAATAAAAGAACACAGAATGATTAAATTTAGTTTATTCATAGTTTAAATTAATTAAATTACTGAATTATAGTGTTAAAATCCTGAACATTTTAATACTAATAAATCGTTAAAGATTTTTAAATATAAAATGATTGTAATCGATTGGTCAATTCAAAATCTTGAAATTTATAACCACCAATAAAATTCGTTTTAATTTAAAAATAAATTCAGTTTAATTGATTATTTAAAAAAATAAATAAATAATCAAACTTAATTCAATAGATAATATGCAAATTAATTTAAAATTATGGATTTTAAAACTAGAATCAACCTAGAAATTTGCAATTCATACAGATAATGTAGTTGAAATTAAATTACAAAATGAACTTTCTAGTATGATATTTTAGAAATTTCTGTCATTCTTGAAGGATGATAATTCCGTTTATCTTGGGATAAACTTCAAAGGGATTTAATGTAATTATTCTCAATTTATCTGTTAAGGTAATCATTACCTTAAAAGAAAGAAAAAAAAACAGGTGCTTAGATATAATCCTTTGTAGTACAGGAAGTAATAGCCGATAGCTGGAGCAATTATACCTTTGAGACTCTACCGTCCGTTCTGGGATAATGTAATTTTTCGACAAGTACAGCAAGGGAATGAAGTAGATTCCAATACAATTGTTTGTTATATTTAATAGCATAATCTCTTAACTGAATTATAAGTAAAAGGGATAATGGTTAAAGTACAAGAACAGCATCGAGTTTAAGATGAGAGGAATAAAAACAATTTACAATTTATTTATTTTTCTAAAATTGTTGTATAATCTCATTTTGTTGCTTGTTTATTTATAAATTTTAAAATTTCGGAGACGAATTTTTGTTTTATTATTATTATTTTTTAAATACTAGAAGACATTATAAATGCATTATCGAATATTTGGAAGTGATAGAATGTTACGATGATAGAAAAGAAATTAGACAATTTTGTTGTCATCTCAGATTAAATATAAATTATTTTAAGCATCACTCATTCGTGTTGAAATTAATAAAAAATAAAATAAAATATTCTCTCCTATTTTTTCCGTCATTAACGTTATTTTTCCTTTAGAAATATTCTCATTCGTTCCAAATATCTTTTAAAATGTAGGGAAATATTTTTATATTTTCAAGGAAATTTTTTTTTTGGATAATATCCAAATTAAATTTTTAAATATTTTTCAAATTAATTATTTATTTATATTTTTATATTAATATCAATTTGATTATTTGTCAAAAATCGAACATAATATTAATTTTATTATATTAATTAATTAAATAAACTTCGGTATTCTTATTAGATTAAATGTTTGAAGTCGTTCCTAATAAAATCCACGATGTAGTGACTTAATAAAATCGTTTATTACTACTAAGGTAATTAAATATAGCAAGAGTGTCAATTAACCGAAGCTAACAATAAACCGCCTGTTATAAAGTTTCTTTAGATTCACTGGGGCATTATATATTGTTCTAAGTATTGTCGCTAGTATATTTAGTCTACAAGTATATACAATAATAATTATTATTAATCACATGTCAGTGGTTTCTACGAAATAATGCCGAAAATTCTTATTTCCAAAATGAAATCCTTCTTATCGTTACATGATGAGATTAATTTTAAGTTGTGTTTTGCCATTCTGATAAAAATAATGAAATAAATGTCAATTAATTAATTAAATTTATATAAACTATATTAAGAGACGAGTTAATTAAGTCTTTTGCTGAAATTATTATTATTATTTTTATTTTATTTTTCGAAGAGTTTATGAAAACAATAATGAATTTTCGCTTTGGGAATCTGATTAAATTTTCTTCTTCTCATAATTTTCTACTTAAGATTTGGAATTTTACTGTTAAAAATAAGTAATTTTGTATAATAATTTGCGTTTTGATGCTGTTTAAATTTGAAAATTTCCAAGCGAAAATAATTTAAATTCTAGATTTTAAAGCATTTAATGTCAAGCATATCTCAAAGACTTTCTGCATCTTAACACGCTTTAAAACAGTAAAATAATATTAATATTTTTAAAAAATTTAAATATATCTGAAGCTTTAATTAACTCGAATAAGCTCTCATTTTAATACAAAAAAATAATAATAATTATATTTAGTTTTTAAGAAAAAAATAATGCATAAAATGTACGCTGGATTATAACGAAAATTTGAATAACAAAAGAGAAATTTTAACTGAATCGGTACAACTTTTATTTTCACATTAATTACAGCAAAGTAATTTGATTATAATGAAGCTCTTAATTAAACTTATTAACTAAATATATTAACATATTTAATAAAAGTTTGCAAAGGGGGTTTTATAACTCGACTACAGTATAACACACTTATAAATAAGGTAATGGATTTTATAAGAGGATGAGTCGTGCGAGAGGGATTTTTCTTACAAATTTTCTCCCCTCCCCTACGGCCCCCGAGCAAAAGAGAGGTGGAAAAAAAACACAGAAATAATTAATTAGTAACCTCTAGTATTGAATCGCATTAAAAAACTTAGTGACGTCATTTTCTTTTAAGGGAAAAATTTGGATTCTAGCCAACATAGTTGAAAAATATAATTAGGAAGAAAGAAAAAAAAAAAAATACAACGTTTTCTAAACTTCTTTGAAAATGTACTTCAAAGCAAATTTGTAATTAAAATTCAGATATAACTAATATAGATGGATAAGAGAAAAGATTGAAATAACAGCCTTGGAAGAAACACACAGGATATCAAAAATATTGAACAAAATAATGAAAACAGGATTAAGGACTTTCGCCTCTCGAAATTGGAATTTTAAATTTTTATTTTTTTAAAAAATAATAAATAAATAAATAAATAAATAAATTACAAAACATAAATAAATTTGTGTGTGGTGCCATTATTTATGAGATTTTGTTACAAAAAACTTTTTATATTTTTAGTTATTATAAAATGGCAAAAAACGTAATTTTGAGGATAGATATGAATTTTAAAAAAGAAAAATTATAAATGTTAATAACGAGTAAAGTCCGATCCTACTCGAGATATAATCCACGATCCCCTCGACTTTTAACTACGAAAATTTAGCATAGTTCCCTTAATACACAAACCTCCCTGCAAAATTTCAGAAATTTTCGACAAAAGTCACGGGAATTATTAAGCTTCAAATTGGGTGAAGTAAATCGTGCCTACTCTACACAAACGCACACACCCATACATACAGAAAAAACGTCGAAATTTTTTACATTTCTAGACGTTTCGAGGTCCCAAGTAGAAAAATGTAAAAATGTTTCCATAGTTTCCCTCTATTCTAAATAACAGCCCGGAAAGTAAAATGCATGTACGGCCATCTTCTCACGTGGTAAACGTTCAGACGCGAGCCAAACACCTCCACGAACAGCGGGGCTCAAATATGGCGCAGTAGGCGGAGCGACGGCGATTTGGTTACGTGACACGACGTTCACGCGAGTTCTCTATACTACCACGGTTACTAGATAAGCCGCTTTGGGAGCGGAGCAAAGTTTCTACCCTAGAGCCAATTTTGCTCTCTAGGAGCGCCGCGGTTAGGATTCGGACTAAACACGGGTCCAGTATATATAAAACGAATATACAACTGATAATATAACTGAACAAAATTTACAAGTTGTGAAAGCGGGTGAATGAAAATTTTCGTTCATAAATCACATAATGGATCGCGAAACGAAACTATCCGAGTCACGGAGGAAGCCACGTTCTTTCCACCGTATACTACTACTAAGAGCGGCCGTTTTGCCGTCCCGCGCACTCCGGCTGGAATACAGGAACGCGTTCCGCGGGAATTTTTAAACGGACGCCGGTGCGGAGTTACGCGGAGGAATAAAAGAACGCACCCTTTATCTAGTAACCGTGTCCTGTACTATACACTGCATAGAGTGGCTGCGATCTTACATACAGCGCTCTCGGTGTCAACGACTGGTACTGTCGATCGCCATTTTACTTCGAGTCTAAACATTGAAGTCTGTACTACGTGTTAGGCAGGATTGTCCCTTTAGAATCTATCGCTTTCCCCGCTGTTATATATAACAGAGAAAAAGTATGACAATTGGTAAAAAGTGACACCCAAGTTTTTACATTTTTGGGCTTAAAACACCTCGAAACGTCGAGAAATGCAAAATAAATTTGAGGGTAATTTCTATACGTATGGATGTTAGTGCGTGTGTACGTGGAGCACGATTTTCTTCATTGTATTTGAAGCTTAATAACGACTCCTGCGCTTTTTGATCGAAAATCTCTGAAGTTTTGCAGAAAGGTTTGTGTATTAGCGGGATCGTTGCTATTAAATTTTGGTGGTTAAAGACGAAAGGATGGGGAGATAATGGGGGTCGTGTGTGTCTCCAGTAAGGTCGAACTTAATGACGATTTTATTCGTTATTAATATTTAGTTTTTTTTTATAAAATTCGTCTCTACCCCGAGATTTAAGCTTTTTGCCATTTTATAATAGTTAAAAGTATAAAAAGTTTTCAAAATAAAATACGATAACAGTTAGCGCCACCAAAATTTTAAATTTTGC
>NW_019384407.1:925702-932244 GCF_000671375.1 Centruroides sculpturatus | reverse complement strand
TATATATAATCTATAAAATGTATAAGTGTATGTATATACTAGGGTAAGGGTCGACCTTAGTATATATATATATATATATATAAAATGTAAATTCAAACTTGGAATAAATTTCTCCTTTTACATTAATAAAACAAAATAATAAATTGTCACTCTTAACTGAAAATTCCGTATTTAATTGCAAGCTCTCGAGATTAATAGCTGGAGTTAAAGCGCATGTATACATTTAATAAAGTACCTGCAAACACGATACAGCCAAGTTCAAAACACTTCTTGCATGTTAAAAAATATATATATATATGTATATATAAATCCCTCATCTTTCAAGCCAACCGCTCGAAAATTACTCCAACAATTACGCTGCATCTGGCATTTTGTATAGAGGAAGGGTTTTTCTGGAGTCCGAAATGTTACCCATATAAATTAAAATGTTACTTTTAATAATAAAAAGTTAGCTTTAAGACTAATTTTTTTGTTAATAAAGAAAATATTCTAAGTACTTTTATTTGTTTAAAAATGTAACGGCAAAAAGACCCTGCTCTATTTTAGGTCTCACGAAAGCTCTCGAGACCCTGCAGAGGGGTGTTCTAGATTTACGATATTGTCGGATTATTGAGAGTTTATAGACTTAAAGGTAAGGTATAGAATCAACTATCGCCTTTCTGAGCAGATTTCTTTTGCGGCTGTACTGTTTTTGTTATTGTGAAATTATGTACAGTACTGTACAATGATACTCCAACTGTATACTTAATTCTTTATTAAATTCAATGCTACAAGTTCATTAAATGTATTTAAAACAAACGTGAATAACAGATAAACATATTACAATGAGGAGGATGTTAGCGAGTAATTGCGATGCCGGATTATCAAGAGTGTATTTTAATTATTTTAAAACTGATTAAAACTGTGGTTTATAAAATAAATATATAGGCCTATATATATATATTTTTTTTCTTTTAGCGGGTTCAGTTTTTTAAATTATAGCTTTTTCAGACGAATCTATGGGAATTACACAATCTCAATCCTGATAGATAATTGAAGTTTCAAAAGTAATACTCTAATAAAATAGCATTAGAACTATGGAAAAATCCGAGGTAAGATATTGTTGTAGTTATAAGCTAAGAAAACAAAGGCATAAACCAGAAATTCCACTAAAAGTCTTCTTTTCTTCTTGTAGAAAAAAGAAAAAAATTCTTTATTATCTAGTAAGATTTTTTTTTATATTTTTCTTTAGATTATTTCGGAATAGAATAGATCCACACGTTAATGAATTGTAAATTATAACATTTATATTTAAATAATTAAGTTAAATTTAAAATTAATTAATTAATCAACGTTTAATTAGAATTTTAATTTTTTTTGTTTTTTATTTTCTAATCAGAAATTTTTAATGGCATTCTTCTAAGAAGTGTAATTTATCCTTTACTAAATTAGAAATTTACCAGTAAAATTTTCATAAACTTTACGTATAAAATTGTATTATTTTATATGAAATTCTTACTAAAATGCATATATATATTTTTATTTTTTATTTTAAACTTTAACTAATTAAAATTCATTTTTTTTAATAGGCAGGAAGACGAATAGAAATCGTAAACATCAATTAAAATTATCCAAATATTATAAGAAAAATAAACGTCTATTAAATAATTTCAAATGTTTGAAGTCATCGTGGATTAAACAAATATAAAATATTGCATAAATATTTACCAAAGAAAAGTTAGCGGAAAACAATGTCTCTCTCCAAACTAACAAACGAATGCTGTTGGAAAAAAATAAACGATGTATAGTACCCTAGTCCAACGAAGATTCAAGATAAGTAGACTGGAAGTAAAGCGCTTACTGGAGAATAAATAACTATTTGTTTCTGACGAGAGTAAAGAAAATGGCCTCTCTTCAGCTGTGAAGATATAACCAAGTGAAAGTAAAAAAAAAAAAAAAANTATTACAATGAGGAGGATGTTAGCGAGTAATTGCGATGCCGGATTATCAAGAGTGTATTTTAATTATTTTAAAACTGATTAAAACTGTGGTTTATAAAATAAATATATAGGCCTATATATATATATTTTTTTTCTTTTAGCGGGTTCAGTTTTTTAAATTATAGCTTTTTCAGACGAATCTATGGGAATTACACAATCTCAATCCTGATAGATAATTGAAGTTTCAAAAGTAATACTCTAATAAAATAGCATTAGAACTATGGAAAAATCCGAGGTAAGATATTGTTGTAGTTATAAGCTAAGAAAACAAAGGCATAAACCAGAAATTCCACTAAAAGTCTTCTTTTCTTCTTGTAGAAAAAAGAAAAAAATTCTTTATTATCTAGTAAGATTTTTTTTTATATTTTTCTTTAGATTATTTCGGAATAGAATAGATCCACACGTTAATGAATTGTAAATTATAACATTTATATTTAAATAATTAAGTTAAATTTAAAATTAATTAATTAATCAACGTTTAATTAGAATTTTAATTTTTTTTGTTTTTTATTTTCTAATCAGAAATTTTTAATGGCATTCTTCTAAGAAGTGTAATTTATCCTTTACTAAATTAGAAATTTACCAGTAAAATTTTCATAAACTTTACGTATAAAATTGTATTATTTTATATGAAATTCTTACTAAAATGCATATATATATTTTTATTTTTTATTTTAAACTTTAACTAATTAAAATTCATTTTTTTTAATAGGCAGGAAGACGAATAGAAATCGTAAACATCAATTAAAATTATCCAAATATTATAAGAAAAATAAACGTCTATTAAATAATTTCAAATGTTTGAAGTCATCGTGGATTAAACAAATATAAAATATTGCATAAATATTTACCAAAGAAAAGTTAGCGGAAAACAATGTCTCTCTCCAAACTAACAAACGAATGCTGTTGGAAAAAAATAAACGATGTATAGTACCCTAGTCCAACGAAGATTCAAGATAAGTAGACTGGAAGTAAAGCGCTTACTGGAGAATAAATAACTATTTGTTTCTGACGAGAGTAAAGAAAATGGCCTCTCTTCAGCTGTGAAGATATAACCAAGTGAAAGTAAAAAAAAAAAAAAAAAAGAAATCTCTGGATTATACATCTCAAGTTTATTGTTAAGTATGATTGCTGTTGAATGTTATTTTTTTAAAAAAATAAATCAGATATATATATACAATTTATGCATGATAATCTTCACGAGTGAAGACTCTAGCGTGTTCAATGGATAAATTTATACTTATTTAATCATAGAAAAATTTATACACAATGATTTCTAGAGCTTATTTATTTCTGTATGATAAAGAAATATTTTTTTTTACGTTAATTACTGAAAAAGTTAAATTTTATACTTACTAAAATTTGAAAAAAACAAATAATTTAATAATTTTATCGTAAAATTCGAGTATTATAAGGTGTACAAATTAATTAATTTCTACCTTGAAACCGCAAGTTACATCTCTTCATCGGAGCTTTAGAGTTATTCAATAAAGAAGTTTTATATATTAACTATTGAAATATAATTAAAATTTATACTTACAAAACATGAAAAACAAACAATTTAATAATTTAATTTTAAAATTAAAGTATTACAAGATTTACAATTTAATTAACTTCTAAACTAAAAATATACTTCATGCTGTTTGGTAAAGACTTTAGCGTGTTCAATAAAGGAAATTTATACATTAACTATTAAAAAAAGTGAAATTTATATGTATCAAATCATAAAAAATTGAACAATTCGACAAATTTATTTAAATAAAATATGATTTTTCCAATGAATATTAGAAGATAATTCGCCAGATAATTTAACGATTGCTCCTTTTTTTCTTCCACCTTAAAGAAAAAAAGGATAAAAAAATATATATGAAATTCATACGATAAAGGAATTAAAAATAGGAAAGGAAATAAAAATTTATTTGCAATTTTCTCATCAGATCGGGGCGAAGATAAGAAAAAAATTTGGCATTTTAAAGTTTTGCTACTATATAAATATATGAATGGGGGGAATGGCAGCAATCTAGAAGTTTGATCGACTTAATCTGCTGTAGTAATTGCGTATTCTATTGATGTAGTGTGTTGTTATCGTAACAAACTTATGCTATTTGCGTGTTTCACATACCGAAATAAATATATAAGATGCGATCGAATTGTACTATTTAGTGTATTTTGTATCTTATGGGCAAGATCGTAGGGTTGTCAACAGTTTACTATGTGATGTTATAACATCAAACTTCGTGCTTCTGATAGATAAGGGATATGTAATTCTTGTAACAGTTATCTTTCGTGGCACGTACATCACTTCGTTTGATCACTTCCATTGGTGAAACATGTTTCCCAGATAATCCAGATATGTTCTGGGATGATAGTCCTCAGGTAATGGAGGGGATACAGTTCATGAACATAAGAGTATTACTTAGAAAAGACATCTTTTCTCGCTTAACAATCTGTTGCCATCGTACAATAGTGATGACCTTATATTGATTTTTCTGTCATTAAAACTGACGGCATTAAGTGTTTATTTACTAACTTATAAAATATTCAACGTAATTCATTTTCTAGTTAAAATTCTTTACGGATATTTATAATTTTATNGCGTTTGAATAAAAGAACACAGAATGATTAAATTTAGTTTATTCATAGTTTAAATTAATTAAATTACTGAATTATAGTGTTAAAATCCTGAACATTTTAATACTAATAAATCGTTAAAGATTTTTAAATATAAAATGATTGTAATCGATTGGTCAATTCAAAATCTTGACATTTATAACCACCAATAAAATTCGTTTTAATTTAAAAATAAATTCAGTTTAATTGATTATTTAAAAAAATAAATAAATAATCAAACTTAATTCAATAGATAATATGCAAATTAATTTAAAATTATGGATTTTAAAACTAGAATCAACCTAGAAATTTGCAATTCATACAGATAATGTAGTTGAAATTAAATTACAAAATGAACTTTCTAGTATGATATTTTAGAAATTTCTGTCATTCTTGAAGGATGATAATTCCGTTTATCTTGGGATAAACTTCAAAGGGATTTAATGTAATTATTCTCAATTTATCTGTTAAGGTAATCATTACCTTAAAAGAAAAAAAAAAAAACAGGTGCTTAGATATAATCCTTTGTAGTACAGGAAGTAATAGCCGATAGCTGGAGCAATTATACCTTTGAGACTCTACCGTCCGTTCTGGGATAATGTAATTTTTCGACAAGTACAGCAAGGGAATGAAGTAGATTCCAATACAATTGTTTGTTATATTTAATAGCATAATCTCTTAACTGAATTATAAGTAAAAGGGATAATGGTTAAAGTACAAGAACAGCATCGAGTTTAAGATGAGAGGAATAAAAACAATTTACAATTTATTTATTTTTCTAAAATTGTTGTATAATCTCATTTTGTTGCTTGTTTATTTATAAATTTTAAAATTTCGGAGACGAATTTTTGTTTTATTATTATTATTTTTCTCCACCCCACCCCTTCGTCTTCGTCTTCTTCTCTCTCAAGAGCACATATTTAAATATATTTTGGCAATTAATTCACTTCACAAAACTAATTTTTATTCATGAGAACTCGAACACATGCCTGTAATTCTCACGAAGACAACATTTTTTTAAATGGTTTAAAGTTAGATTTAATCTTTTTAAGCAAGTTTATCACGTATATTAAATGAATTACATTTTATTTACATAGAATTTCACGTTAACAGAAAGTTAAATTCTTTTACCTTTTAATGGCATAAAGTTTAATGATCAAAAAGAATCTTTTACTTCTTCACTTTTTAATCTTTCCAAATTGTTTCGTTAAAGAACTAAAAGGATAAAAAGGAAAAGAAGAAGAGGAAAAAGGATGATGAAGAAGAAGAAGGAGGAGATGGAGAAGTAATTTATTTTTTACTTTTTAGATATCTGCGTAAATACTTTTTAACATTCAATTTACAAATTTGAATAAAGAAGAAAAAAAAGATGATGATGATAATGATGATGTAAAGGGGAAAAGAAGAAGGAAGGAAGAAGAATAAGAAAGAAGACGAAGAAGTAAGAAGAAGACGAAGAATTAGGAGAAGGAAGAGGATGAGGATGAAGAAGAAAAAGAAAGATGATAATGATGAAGATGTAAAGGGGAAAAAGAAGAAGGAAGGAAGAAGAATAAGAAAGAAGACGAAGAATTAGGAGAAGGAAGAGGATGAGGATGAAGAAGAAAAAGAAAGATGATGATGATGAAGATGTAAAGGGGAAAAAGAAGAAGGAAGGAAGAAGAATAAGAAAGAAGACGAAGAATTAGGAGAAGGAAGAGGATGAGGATGAAGAAGAAAAAGAAAGATGATGATGATGAAGATGTAAAGGGGAAAAAGAAGAAGGAAGGAAGAAGAATAAGAAAGAAGACGAAGAATTAGGAGAAGGAGGAGGATGAGGATGAAGAAGAAAAAGAAAGATGATGATGATGAAGATGTAAAGGGGAAAAAGAAGAAGGAAGGAAGAAGAATAAGAAAGAAGACGAAGAATTAGGAGAAGGAGGAGGATGAGGATGAAGAAGAAAAAGAAAGATG
>NW_019384407.1:911934-924582 GCF_000671375.1 Centruroides sculpturatus | reverse complement strand
TATATATAATCTATAAAATGTATAAGTGTATGTATATACTAGGGTAAGGGTCGACCTTAGTATATATATATATATATATATAAAATGTAAATTCAAACTTGGAATAAATTTCTCCTTTTACATTAATAAAACAAAATAATAAATTGTCACTCTTAACTGAAAATTCCGTATTTAATTGCAAGCTCTCGAGATTAATAGCTGGAGTTAAAGCGCATGTATACATTTAATAAAGTACCTGCAAACACGATACAGCCAAGTTCAAAACACTTCTTGCATGTTAAAAAATATATATATATATGTATATATAAATCCCTCATCTTTCAAGCCAACCGCTCGAAAATTACTCCAACAATTACGCTGCATCTGGCATTTTGTATAGAGGAAGGGTTTTTCTGGAGTCCGAAATGTTACCCATATAAATTAAAATGTTACTTTTAATAATAAAAAGTTAGCTTTAAGACTAATTTTTTTGTTAATAAAGAAAATATTCTAAGTACTTTTATTTGTTTAAAAATGTAACGGCAAAAAGACCCTGCTCTATTTTAGGTCTCACGAAAGCTCTCGAGACCCTGCAGAGGGGTGTTCTAGATTTACGATATTGTCGGATTATTGAGAGTTTATAGACTTAAAGGTAAGGTATAGAATCAACTATCGCCTTTCTGAGCAGATTTCTTTTGCGGCTGTACTGTTTTTGTTATTGTGAAATTATGTACAGTACTGTACAATGATACTCCAACTGTATACTTAATTCTTTATTAAATTCAATGCTACAAGTTCATTAAATGTATTTAAAACAAACGTGAATAACAGATAAACATATTACAATGAGGAGGATGTTAGCGAGTAATTGCGATGCCGGATTATCAAGAGTGTATTTTAATTATTTTAAAACTGATTAAAACTGTGGTTTATAAAATAAATATATAGGCCTATATATATATATTTTTTTTCTTTTAGCGGGTTCAGTTTTTTAAATTATAGCTTTTTCAGACGAATCTATGGGAATTACACAATCTCAATCCTGATAGATAATTGAAGTTTCAAAAGTAATACTCTAATAAAATAGCATTAGAACTATGGAAAAATCCGAGGTAAGATATTGTTGTAGTTATAAGCTAAGAAAACAAAGGCATAAACCAGAAATTCCACTAAAAGTCTTCTTTTCTTCTTGTAGAAAAAAGAAAAAAATTCTTTATTATCTAGTAAGATTTTTTTTTATATTTTTCTTTAGATTATTTCGGAATAGAATAGATCCACACGTTAATGAATTGTAAATTATAACATTTATATTTAAATAATTAAGTTAAATTTAAAATTAATTAATTAATCAACGTTTAATTAGAATTTTAATTTTTTTTGTTTTTTATTTTCTAATCAGAAATTTTTAATGGCATTCTTCTAAGAAGTGTAATTTATCCTTTACTAAATTAGAAATTTACCAGTAAAATTTTCATAAACTTTACGTATAAAATTGTATTATTTTATATGAAATTCTTACTAAAATGCATATATATATTTTTATTTTTTATTTTAAACTTTAACTAATTAAAATTCATTTTTTTTAATAGGCAGGAAGACGAATAGAAATCGTAAACATCAATTAAAATTATCCAAATATTATAAGAAAAATAAACGTCTATTAAATAATTTCAAATGTTTGAAGTCATCGTGGATTAAACAAATATAAAATATTGCATAAATATTTACCAAAGAAAAGTTAGCGGAAAACAATGTCTCTCTCCAAACTAACAAACGAATGCTGTTGGAAAAAAATAAACGATGTATAGTACCCTAGTCCAACGAAGATTCAAGATAAGTAGACTGGAAGTAAAGCGCTTACTGGAGAATAAATAACTATTTGTTTCTGACGAGAGTAAAGAAAATGGCCTCTCTTCAGCTGTGAAGATATAACCAAGTGAAAGTAAAAAAAAAAAAAAAAAAGAAATCTCTGGATTATACATCTCAAGTTTATTGTTAAGTATGATTGCTGTTGAATGTTATTTTTTTAAAAAAATAAATCAGATATATATATACAATTTATGCATGATAATCTTCACGAGTGAAGACTCTAGCGTGTTCAATGGATAAATTTATACTTATTTAATCATAGAAAAATTTATACACAATGATTTCTAGAGCTTATTTATTTCTGTATGATAAAGAAATATTTTTTTTTACGTTAATTACTGAAAAAGTTAAATTTTATACTTACTAAAATTTGAAAAAAACAAATAATTTAATAATTTTATCGTAAAATTCGAGTATTATAAGGTGTACAAATTAATTAATTTCTACCTTGAAACCGCAAGTTACATCTCTTCATCGGAGCTTTAGAGTTATTCAATAAAGAAGTTTTATATATTAACTATTGAAATATAATTAAAATTTATACTTACAAAACATGAAAAACAAACAATTTAATAATTTAATTTTAAAATTAAAGTATTACAAGATTTACAATTTAATTAACTTCTAAACTAAAAATATACTTCATGCTGTTTGGTAAAGACTTTAGCGTGTTCAATAAAGGAAATTTATACATTAACTATTAAAAAAAGTGAAATTTATATGTATCAAATCATAAAAAATTGAACAATTCGACAAATTTATTTAAATAAAATATGATTTTTCCAATGAATATTAGAAGATAATTCGCCAGATAATTTAACGATTGCTCCTTTTTTTCTTCCACCTTAAAGAAAAAAAGGATAAAAAAATATATATGAAATTCATACGATAAAGGAATTAAAAATAGGAAAGGAAATAAAAATTTATTTGCAATTTTCTCATCAGATCGGGGCGAAGATAAGAAAAAAATTTGGCATTTTAAAGTTTTGCTACTATATAAATATATGAATGGGGGAATGGCAGCAATCTAGAAGTTTGATCGACTTAATCTGCTGTAGTAATTGCGTATTCTATTGATGTAGTGTGTTGTTATCGTAACAAACTTATGCTATTTGCGTGTTTCACATACCGAAATAAATATATAAGATGCGATCGAATTGTACTATTTAGTGTATTTTGTATCTTATGGGCAAGATCGTAGGGTTGTCAACAGTTTACTATGTGATGTTATAACATCAAACTTCGTGCTTCTGATAGATAAGGGATATGTAATTCTTGTAACAGTTATCTTTCGTGGCACGTACATCACTTCGTTTGATCACTTCCATTGGTGAAACATGTTTCCCAGATAATCCAGATATGTTCTGGGATGATAGTCCTCAGGTAATGGAGGGGATACAGTTCATGAACATAAGAGTATTACTTAGAAAAGACATCTTTTCTCGCTTAACAATCTGTTGCCATCGTACAATAGTGATGACCTTATATTGATTTTTCTGTCATTAAAACTGACGGCATTAAGTGTTTATTTACTAACTTATAAAATATTCAACGTAATTCATTTTCTAGTTAAAATTCTTTACGGATATTTATAATTTTATAGTCGTATAAAGTATATATATTTACAGAAAAATTCTCAAATAGTCACGGAATTCGGTTATATAAAATTAATGAATTTGTTTTTAAAAAGTAAATTCCCGTTTGTATTATTTATTTTAATTATAAATTTTAAAATAGAAATGCAATTTTATACATTTTTAATGGTAAAAATGGCATTTATAATGAATAATTCTTAATTATAAATAATTAAATTTGTGTAGAAATTAATTTCATTTATACATAACCCCATATTTTATTACATTGTTTTAATGTTTTAAATGATTTATTTATTAAATTAGTGAGTAAATTTGACATTAAGTAGAGACCAAAAAAAAAGAAAAATAAATTAAATAAAAACTAATTTAATTTTCTTAACATTATTAAATTTCACATAATTACAATGATCAAAAACTCAATAACAGTTTCGAAATTGCTTATTATATTTACGAAATTACAAATATTTATCAAAATGAAATCCAAAAAAAGGGTAAAAAATATCACGCAAAAATCATTAAATTTTAATTATATATTTAATAAAAGTAATATTAATAAAAAGCCAAACAATTATTTATATTTATTTATTATAATTCTTATTGTTATTATTATTATTATTTTTCTCCACCCCACCCCTTCGTCTTCGTCTTCTTCTCTCTCAAGAGCACATATTTAAATATATTTTGGCAATTAATTCACTTCACAAAACTAATTTTTATTCATGAGAACTCGAACACATGCCTGTAATTCTCACGAAGACAACATTTTTTTAAATGGTTTAAAGTTAGATTTAATCTTTTTAAGCAAGTTTATCACGTATATTAAATGAATTACATTTTATTTACATAGAATTTCACGTTAACAGAAAGTTAAATTCTTTTACCTTTTAATGGCATAAAGTTTAATGATCAAAAAGAATCTTTTACTTCTTCACTTTTTAATCTTTCCAAATTGTTTCGTTAAAGAACTAAAAGGATAAAAAGGAAAAGAAGAAGAGGAAAAAGGATGATGAAGAAGAAGAAGGAGGAGATGGAGAAGTAATTTATTTTTTACTTTTTAGATATCTGCGTAAATACTTTTTAACATTCAATTTACAAATTTGAATAAAGAAGAAAAAAAAGATGATGATGATAATGATGATGTAAAGGGGAAAAGAAGAAGGAAGGAAGAAGAATAAGAAAGAAGACGAAGAAGTAAGAAGAAGACGAAGAATTAGGAGAAGGAAGAGGATGAGGATGAAGAAGAAAAAGAAAGATGATGATGATGAAGATGTAAAGGGGAAAAAGAAGAAGGAAGGAAGAAGAATAAGAAAGAAGACGAAGAATTAGGAGAAGGAGGAGGATGAGGATGAAGAAGAAGAAGAAAGAAGAAACAATAAGGAGGAAGGAGAAGAAAGAAGCCAAAGTAAGAAGAAAATAAGAATAAGAATAAGAAGTAATTTATTTTCCACTGTTTAGTTAGTTAGATGAACACTTTTTAATACCCAATTACAAATCTGAACGAAAAAGAACAAAGAAGATGAAGAAAGATGATGATGAAGAGGAAGAAGAAAAAAGAAAAAAAAGAATTCATTTTCCACCATTTAGATATTTGGATAAACACTTTTTAACACCCAATCTACAAATCTGATCATCTGTTTTAGAAAACCTCTTAACACGCAAGTAAATAGAAAAGATATCATCCGTGAAATAACACAAAAAAAATCGAAATTTTTTTTCCTAGTCTTAAACAAAAAGATATCACAGCGGTTAGAAAATAAGAGAATTGAAGAGAGTATCGATGAGTCTTCTATTTAAATCAACTCGATTACAATCCTTTAATATCTTCCTTTTTATTCTGAACATTGTCAATTATAAAAGGTTTCTCAATTAATGAGAAAATAGTCGGTAGAATTCAAGAAAAAAAATAAAGAAAAATTTCAACAAAATAAAACCTTTGTAATTGCTGCCTTCCGCAAAGTTTGTTTTAATCGAAATACAACAATAGAAAAGTCTTGGCACAATCTAAATGACAATCTATGCCTTTGTAAATAGAAAGGTATTAAAAGGAAAACTTGCTTCTTCTTTTTTTAATTTTTTTTTTCTTTTACTTTTTAACCCTTCGAACTTCGAATTAGGGTCTGTTAGGATGGGAAAAAAATATAAAATAAAATAAAATAAATAAAAAGAATTTAGAATAAATAAGTTGATTCATTCTGATGCGACTCTCTTGTTAATCAAGAAGTGGTAATTGTTAAAAACATTTGGGAATTAGTTAAGAAAAAACAAGACTATCTTCTAATTGTATCTAGTTTCATGTTAAAAGAATAGATTAAGAATTTATTTTTGTGCTTATATCAGTCACTTTTTTTTGTTTAATTGCTTATATAAATTACTAAATAGGATAAAATTCATTTTTTTATGTTTGTAAATTAAATGGTTACAAATATTTATTTAAATAATTTCCACACACCAATAAAAATTTGTTTTTTTTTACTCCTGTGAAGGCCATTTATTTGTAACCATTGTGGGTACTATCAGGCCCATAAAGGGCTAACCCCTAAAAAAATACCTGGGGTGTTTCTACCATTCGAATTACGGAGGGACTCGAATCCGGAACCTTCAGGAATGTTAACTGATAAATTAATTGACTCGAATATCCGGCTGTCTGTATGTTTGTAGATAAAGATATCTATCTATGTACTGTACATATGCGTAGTAGTACATATCTAAGTAATTTCTATAATAATTACTTGTAAACTTTTTAACAATAAAAATAAACTGATCAAAAATATTTATTGATCGCTTTTCACCCACAAGTAATTTAATTACACAGCTGTTTCATATTATCTATAATAGCTTTGTATATGTGAAGTCTACGATAAAATCCTTTGTCGTGTATTCAGAATAATATATTTTATGTATTTCGACGTCGTCATTAAATGCGGTATCTTATCATAACAATTAATTCGTGACTATTTTAACAACGTCCCGAACATATGTTGAGGTTGTTAAATGTTTATCTAAAATTTTCTCCGTTGCTTCGTACATCTCTCGTGTTGTATTATAACGTTATAATACAGAATTTACTGATTTTTACTTAATATTTTCTTCACCAACAGCTGGTCACGTGGAGAAAACCGCTAAACACTAGTATTTGATCGTGGGTTCGCGCCTCACCAACGGCTACCCACGTGGAGTTTTTTTTTTTGTGTGTTTTCTCCACGTGTCTAACACAAAAATATGGTCCAATTTTCCATGAAAAATTCTTCCTGAAGACACCTCCCCTTGGCAGATCGCCCACTTGTTACGTTGCCATATCCCATTAACCCTGTACGATACTGTACTGTACATCTGTAATATATTTTAAATAAGCTTATTTATTTTTTTAAATAAAAGTATTTAGATTACGTCAGAATTTCATACTTATTTTTGACATATGCAATGTCCATAAGTCAATGAAAATAAATAAACAAATAAAATATTCTTTAAATATATAAGCCACGATTGTTTCGTCTAGAAAGTCGTACGTTTTAACGTCAAATTGACGTCATCTGTTCAATTTTACAATGAGCAAATCTAAAAATGACGTCAAATTGACGTAAAAGTGTATACACTAGAAGTTCATTCGTGTCGTCTACTTATATACATTCTTACATCAATTTGAAGCCAGTTTTCTAGCGAAAGAGTGTGATAATGATGTCAAATTAACGTAAAAGTAAACACTAGAAATTCATTCGTTTCATACGAATAACATACACCATTACACCGATCTGACGTCATTCTTGCAGTTTACTTACGAAAGAGCGCATTAATGACGTCAAATTGACGTAAGAGCGTACAGTATTTAAACGAAACGAATTCACCTCGGCTCAACCCGCCCCCTTAAGCTAATTTATATTTATTTCATTAATTTATTAGTCAAAATATTACGTAAATATCGAAGATCTTTGCACACGCACCCGTCCATAAATCTGCAAAAAAAAATGCAAATTTACTTACTTAAATCAATTTTTTTTTTACTTCGCACGTTTCTATAAAATTAATTTTATCTAACGTCAAAAAGATTTGGCATATACCACACGATTTATTATCTTAATGCAATTTCTTAGCGATTTGTATTCATCCATTTGCATATTTGCATTGAGATAATCGATTCTAGGAACGTATCGTGTGTGTGTAATATACAGCTTCCCTATAGTAACAATTGCATAGGGCTTATACGTAAATGCGACTGGAGGAAACTTATCGAATGCATTTCACTATAAGCCTGTATTATAAATAGCTCGCGCACGTTACCGGGCTCAATATCGGGCACACAGCTCAGTCATCATGAAAGAAAACAGGTGACAAACATTTGAAAAATGGCAGGTAAAGTCAAACTTTCAAAAAAGAAAATAACATATGTATGAATAAACATGAATGTTTTTTTCCTATATATCTGGGTGTGCTTATAGGGAAGAAAACGTACATACAATTTTCTTACAGCACTATTATTTTTTTTTTCTTTTCCTTTAAATGCGGAAGGCATTTTTAGTTGATAATCGATATTTTTTCAAAAATATGACATCAAGAAAGATGATGTAAATCCCTTGAAATAGTTGAACTATTTCCAAACTTTATTTCTTAAGAATATAACTCTATAAAAGGTTTTTCTTATGAGTTTCCAACATCTCACAAAACTGTATAAAAACCAGCGACAATGTGACCTATATAATGATTTACGATCCAGATTGTTATAAAAGTACTTTATAGGAAGGAGAGTGCAATTCCATTCCCCTGATTAGTATATATACAGTAAGCAAACCGTTGGTGTATGATTTTCTTATATATATTTTTTTTGTGTGTGTGTGTGTGTGTTTTTTTTTCTTATCATTTATCATATTATCTACTGAAAGAAAATAGCAAACGTTTATAAATCTAATTCTAAAATATACAATATACTTTTCAACTGCAGAGATTGCTCTACCAATCATCGACTGAAGATTGCCTGTTGATGGCTCGAAGATGCTACCAACGTTGACGTAACTATGACTAATGAAGACGGTTTTCTTCCTTCTTCTTTGTTTCTCCACTTCTTTGTATTAATATAAACTGTAATTAACAATAATATATGTATTTAAAATAGTAAAGGTCAATATACAAGCATATACAGTAATATACACTATAAAGCTCCGTATACAATAATATACCGTACTGGTATGTATTATAAATATTAAAATCAGTTTTGTATACAATAAAAGGCAGTGTAATTATAAGTATATACAGTAATTTACAGTACTAGTACTATATAAATATTAAAATAGCTCTGTATACATTAAAGGTCGATTAAATATAATATACGTGCATATACAGTAATAAACACTACACAAACATTAAAATAGCTCCGTGTACAATAAAGGCTGTGCAATTATAAACTTTTAACGCTAAAATTAAAGCAATGAGGTGGAAACAAGAGAGTATAAAGTAGTAAGAAGAGATAGGTTTACATCATAATACATAATTACAACCGTGCTACGTCTGCGATGATAATAAATTATCGTATGCTAATGCTTGAGCCATACTAGAATACAACATTTTCCGAATGCATTATAAGAAAAAGGATTATTTAAACGGAAAGAAACTGCATGTGTTAGTAAAGTAGCAAAACAAAGACGTCAATGCAAATGTGAATGCATAATCAACTGGAATTTTTAAAGGTAGTCTGATGCAGATTGCCTATAGAAACACGAAAAAACTTTTATGCACAGCATCGGTATATGAAAGCATATTTTCTTTTTATTCATTAATTAGTAATTTACTTCTTCTTCAATCGTACAACTTTTTCGATTTTTATAATTATAATATTTAATTTAATAAATAAATCTAGTAAATAATTTCGTTGAATACATAAATATATATATATATATATATATTTAATAATATAATTGAATTTAGAGATGTTTTAGGATGTTTATTTATTCATTTCTTTCGCTGTAAATTTCGTTTATTTTATCACATTTTTCTAGTTTATGCTTCTTTCTTCGCTGTATTAAACAATTTGCATTGTCTGTATATAAATTTAAGCGTGTATTTTTATATGTATACAAATCAATTTTACATTCTAAAGCACCATTTTCTTCTTCTTCGTCTTGTAAATGACGTATTTTTTTAGGCTTTTTTTCTCTTTTGTTACTTTAAATATTCAAAAAAAAAACAATTTCTTTTCTTGTTTATTTACTCTTTTACATTTTTTTCTCTTGTTAATCTAACGGAAAAAAACGAAAATTTGTTAATTATTCTACTTCATCACTCTTGTTACTTATACAATTTGAAGAGTTAAATTTGATCATTTATTAAATTATTTTCTTAATATTATATTTATTTATTTATTTTTTCTCTCTTTAACTGAATAAATAACGTGAGAACTCTCATCATATAATAAAACTTTTATGGTCCTTCTACTAACAAATTAAATATTAAATTAAAAAAAAATATATATATATGTATACATTGAAATTTAACTGTCCAACTTTCTATAACGTAAAGTAATGTGATCGCGAACTACCCGTTGAAGATTTTAACATTGAAGAAATTTTATTAGTTTGAAATACATTAATTATTTTTTTAAATATTTTCAAATTTACCAAATATGTACAAACGAAGTATAAATATAGAGGATCACAAACTACCTGTTGAGGAATTATATATCAAAAACTTTTTATTAGTCTAAATTAAAATACATTGTTTTCCTTTTTTATACATTGAAATTTAACTTCCCAATCCCTCTGTACTAAATATAATGTAAGTGAAATCGCGAACTACCTTATGAAGAACACTACATGACCATTACTTTTTTTTAAAAAAATCAGTTTACTTTAAAACACATATATCTGTTAAANAAATTGTTGAAGAAGCAGCTGCAGTAAACATGGATATGATAGAAGACTGATTGCAAAATAAGTGGTCCAAAATTAGAGAAAATTTCCAAGATTGTGATATCTTTAATACAGATAAAATGTGTCTTATATATATATATATATATATATATAAGAAAATTGTATAGTATAAGATTTAGAATCTACTCAAAGAACTCGTGTGTCAGCGAAATCCTTTAAGTTACCCATTACATCCAGTTGAAAAATACTTTTAGAGTTGAAAATAGAACATTATTTCCAAAAAAAGGGGGAAATGATAGTTGGAAAGAAAGAAGAAGTAACAGGTTTAACGGTAAAAATTTAACAGTCATGGCGTAACAAAGTTAGAAAAGTGGTAACTCCATTCTTATAGAATGTAACGCAGCGTATTGTATTGTCGTTAAATTCCAACATTTTCCTAAGGAATGTTTTAATGAGCAAATTCTCACGGCTATAAATATCTTCCTTTACTATTCTTTTTAATATAAATATACTAAAAACGATTAATTTTAAAGGCGAGGAAACGTTTACAAGACGTTTTATATTGTATAACGTGCAGAGTTAATTGTTTCTCTTACACAAAAATACCCACAGTAAAGTTTTGATCTAACATTTACATAAGAGCTAGAAAAGTTTTTTTTTTTTTTCGAAAGTGAAAATAAAAATAAAAGAAAATGGAAAGTGAAGAAAAGGAAAGTGAAAGTCCCAATAGGGAACTTTTCTCAATATTTTTCTCTGAGGATAGACTAAAGTATTCATGGAAGGAAAGGTAGAGGAGATACTACGCTGCATGTTTTTCATCCAGATTTACTCTAGAGAAAAGACCCATTAGATTGACGTGATACTTGTGGGCTTATTTATAAACGTGAGGACACTCGCGATATGTGATCTATTTTATTTATTGGGCGAAGTGTATGGATGTATCCCCTTTCGCGCATTACGTTTCTTTTTAAAGATGAAAGTTTCGACTGTAAAAAGAAATATGTTTCGATTTTATAATGTAGTAAATAATAATAACTGTTTTTAATCTAAATATTTAAACAGTTTGCGTGGACATTTAATAGATTTTCCACTTTGGGAGGCAAACATCTTTACATGCTAGTGAACACTAAAGCAATTAAGTGCCAACAAAGGGCGTAAACACTAATGACAATTTGCTCGATATCATGACATAAGTTACTGCAAATATATTCGAATATAACTCATAAAATAGCTTAAAATCTATTTTGTAAATTAAAATTAAAAAAAAATCGCGTATAATCTCTCAACATTTAAATTAAATACAGTAAAACCTGTCTAAGCCGGAATCGCACGTTATACGATATTTTTTCCTAGTTTGACAGGTTTTAAACAGGTTTTTTAACATAGAAAATTGTTCTCATTCCGTAGAATTTTTCCTTTCAGCAGGTTCCGTTTTAGACAGGTTTTACTGTATAATTTTTCATAATAATAATAAAATACTTTTATCGGTTTCTAATTTATTATATTTCTTTTTTGTAAATGTGTTTAAAAAAAAAACATTTGAAAGATTTAATTTCTTCTTCAAGCTTTTACCTAATTAAATACTAAATACTTAATTGCCATTAATCTTTACGTAATTAATATAAAACATAAATAACTTCGTTTCATTAATTTCGAATTAATTATAAATAATAAATAAATAAATAAATAAATAAAAAACCCCTCATAAATTTTCATTAACCGCTATCATTAACAGTAATTTTATATGTAATATTAACGATTTTCTTCCATCGTAATTCGATTAAAAGGATCTAAAATAAAGTAATAAAAGAATATAATGTAGAATTATATTGCAATAATTGCCACTTGAGGGTTTACAAATCAAGAAGATCACTATACTTTCTAAAATCGTCACTAACAATATGATTCATGACCCTGTGATACTTTATTAATTATTAAACAATGCATACTTATATATTGATGCATTAAACTTAAATTACCATGAAAGTATCGAGGGATTGAAATCAGGAGGTGTGTCTAGGAGGTGGGTTTTCTGGTAGCATATATTTTCCGCATGGACCTAGAACGTAACTATGAAAAATTTTACGTAGATCGGTCAAATGGTTTAGTAGGAAACAGGGGATGAAATCAGTGGTGGGGTGGTCTGTCAAGGTTTTATGGTAGAATATATTTTCCTCAGTGATCTAGAGAATAACCATGAAATTTATCCGCAGGATCCTAGAGATTAACTATGAAAAATTTGGTGTAAATCGGCTAGAGTTTAGAAGTGTATAAGGAACAGACAATCTAGTTTATACGGGCATATATATATATATATATATATATATATACTGCAAGTGGATACTTGCATA